>NC_141063.1:15592310-15742310 GCF_041138505.1 Cibotium barometz
GATCAACTGTACCATCCTTCTCTCTGACAAAGTGATAATGGACCTCTATGTGTTTGGTCCTCGCATGAAACACTGGATTCTTTGCCAACTGTATACTGCTCATGTTGTCACAATGAATGACAACTTTGCCATCAAGAGGCTCACATAAATCTGTCAAGAGACTCTTTAACCATATAGCCTCACAAGTAGCAATGGCTGCACCCCTGTACTCAGCCTCTGTACTGGATAAAGCAGCTGTAGGTTGCTTTTTGCTACTCCAACTCACCACGGCACTTCCAAGTGTAAAAGCATATCCACTAGTAGACCTCCTGTCATATGCGCTACCTGCCCAATCAGCATTTGTGTAGCCATGTATGTCCAAGCTTTTACCACTCTCATAAAATAGACCATAATGTGCTGTGGTCTTCACATATCTCATGATGCGTCTCACTGCATCCAAATGTGGTTTCCTGGGGCTCTGCATAAACTGGCTGACTAGCCCCACTGCATAACTCAAATCTGGGCGTGTGATAGTCATGTATATGAGACTACCAACCATCTTCCTGTACATAGAAGGATCATCCAATTCCTCACCATAATCAGCCCGCAACTTCACATTTTGCTCCAATGGTGTACTCATAGGCTTACACCCTGTCATGCCATACTTTGCCAACATATCCAATGCATATTGGCGCTGTACTAACCAAGTACCTGCATGATCTTTCACCACTTCAATTCCAAGAAAGTATCTCAACTCACCAATATCTTTCATGTCAAATTGCCCACTCAAAGCTTTCTTGACATGCATCACATCTGCACCATGATCACCTGTGATAATCAAATCATCCACATGGATGACTAGTAAAACAATCCCATGCTGTGTCTTCTTCACATAGAGTGAAGAATCTCCTGTAGAAATCTGAAAACCAAGTGAGATAAGATATCTGCTCATCTTATCACTCCAAGCACGTGGTGCTTGCTTCAGACCATACAATGCCTTTTTCAACCTGCATAAGTGAGTGGGATATCTAGGGTGTACATACCCTTCTGGCTGTGCCATGTATACTTCCTCTTGTAGATCTCCATTCAGAAATGCATTCTTAACATCCATTTGATGCATTTCCCAGCCATTAGCTACAGCCATAGCAATGATTGCTCTCACTGTGCCCATCTTAGCCACTGGACTAAACGTCTCATCATAATCCAAACCTTGGGTTTGTGCATAACCCTTTGCTACCAATCTTGCTTTATGTCTCTCAATAGAACCATCAGATTTGCACTTCACTTTGTAAACCCATTTACATCCAATAACATTCTTATCCTTTGGTAATGCAACCAAGTCCCATGTATCATTATGGACCAATGCGTCCATCTCAACATCCATTGCTTTTTCCCATACATGCTCTCCAATAGCCTCTGTATAGCATGTAGGTTCCACATGCTTCACCATAGATGTCATGTATGCATAGTGCATAGCAAAATCTCTATATGTCAATCTGTCAATAGGATATCTGACTCTCTGGGATCTCCGTAATGCCTGCGGGTCACTCTGTACACCTGTAACTCTAGCATGTGGTGGCACATATCTGTCCTGTCTAGCACCAGGTGTGCGTAAAACAGGTATGCCAAGCTCCTCATCAAGACTCTCAGAACTAGATGACTCATAACCTGTGATTCGAATTCCTTCGACTTTCTTTTTGCCTTTATCCATAGCACTACTCCCAGTGCTCACACTCTCATGCCTCAAACGTCCTGACCATGGACGTACACTGCTACTCTCAGCTTCTGCTGCGTACACTGGCCCAGACATAGTAGTAGAACTAGAACTTGCTTATGATGGCAAGTTCACAGGCACATCAGCCTCAAGTGACTCAATAACACCCTCATCTTTTGCTTTGTACCAACTAGCAAGCTCATCAAACACCACATCACGTGAGATGACCACTTGTCTAGTTTGAGGGTTATAACATTTGTGTGCCTTTCGATCCTGTGCATATCCCATAAATACACATTTCTCTTCCTTAGGATCCAACTTCCTTCTTCTTTCATCAGGCACATGTACATAAGCTATGCATCCAAAAACTTTAAGATGTCCAATGTCTGGCCTGTAACCTGTGAGCCGCATCTCTGGCGTGCTTCCATGAATGGCTGCTGTAGGTGTTTTGTTCAGTATATACACTGCAATAGCACATGCTTCTGCCCAATAGTAATCTGGCATGCTCTTTTCATTAAGAATTGCCCTTGCCACTTCACATATGACTCTATTCTTCCTCTCAGCCACACCATTCTGCTGAGGTGTATACCTGCAAGTCAATTGTCTTCTTATTCCATGCTTCCTCAAGAAATGCTCAAAAGCTTTTGAGGTGTATTCACCACCTCCATTTGTCCTCAGACATTTAATCCAACAGCCATATTGCTTTTCTACAAAAGCTTTGAAATCCATGAATTTTTCCAACACTTCACTCTTCTCTTTCAGAAAGTATATCCATGTCATCCTGCTAAAATCATCTATGAATGTAACATAGTATAAACTGCCTTTGATAGATGGGTTTTGTGCAGGACCCCATACATCACTGTGTACTATCTCAAGTGGCCTGTTACTCATATTTCCTTCTCTAGGAAACCTCAACCTTGCCTGCTTCCCAAACTGACAGGCTTCACAAACATGCATATGTCCATCATATTTGAACCTAGGCAATCCATTGACAATGCCTCTTGTTTGCATGTTCTTTAATCTCTGTATATTGACATGTCCAATCCTCTTATGCCACATATCAATGTCCTGTACCACATTTCTGCTCTTTGAGAACATGGCTGATTTTAGCTCAGGAATTCCAGCATCCAGCTTAAACAATCTTCCTTCTTTCTTGCCTTTAGCAATCACTCTACATCCATGTTTGAAATCTTCAACGAAGCATCCATGCTCGTTGAAACGAACCTGTAATCCCTGTTCCATCATTTGACCAACTGAGGCCAAGCTTTTAGTGATCGAAGGCACATACAGCACATCTGACATAGACTTTGTCTGACCATTGTGCATGACCAATGGTACACTTCCAACATGTGGAATGACATGCTGGGTATCATCACCTGTTTCCACATAGCCTTTGACATCCATTGGCTTCATGTGCTCAAACCATTCACCATGGCATGTCATATGATTTGATGCTCCTGAGTCCATATACCATGTATCATCATTCTCAGCATTTGTTGTCATAGAACCCACAACATGCTTCATGGCAAACAAATGATTTGCAGTTCCATCATTGCTACTTGATGCATAGTTACCACCATGTTGTGCATAGTTTCCACCATAATGACCACCACGTTGTGCTCTTCCCCCTCTCAAATCATTCTGTTTGCGGAAACAATCTCTCGCCATATGACCATATTTGCCACAATAATGGCATTCAACATCTTGCATAGAATTTTGTTGGCCTTGCCAACGTCCTCTTCCACGGGGGTTACCTCTACCTCTTTGAGGGGTATATCCACGACCACCTCGAGCACCATATGAAGGCTGAAAATTCTATTGTGGAGGCCTATCCTGCCAGCCACGACCATTACCACCACGTCCACGTGATGTGAATCTCCCCCTGCCTCTAAAGCCTCTCTGCTGCGAGTAGAAAGCCTGATTTCTGTCATCATCATGGCTAGTAGATGCATCCAGAAATGAATCACTGAGCTTGATTTCCTCAACCAACAAGAGTGAAACCAACTCATCGAAGTCGGGTAGACCTGTACTCCTCACTGAGATAGATGTATCAAAGGATTTGTATTCCTTGCCAAGACCACACAAGGTAATATCCACCAAATCATCATCAGGCATGGGGGCATTTATTGTGGCCAATGCATCTGCAAACTTCTTGATTTCTTGCACATAATCATGTATGCTCCTTTTATTCCTTTTCACATTGTGTATCTGCTGTCGCAATTGAGACTTGCGAGCACTCGTATCTGTATCAAACATCTTGACCAAAGTATCCCATGCATCTTTGGGATTCTCAGCATCCTGAATGTGTATGAGCATAGCATCAGAAATGCATATAGACAAATAATGCAGCACTTTGAATGCTCTCTCTGACCATTGCTTATGAGCAATAAGCTGCTGCTGTGTAGGTTGCCGAGGTAGCTCAGGCTCTGGCTCAGCACCTGTAATGAGATTCCAAAATCCTTTTCCTTTCAAGAAACTCTTTATCCTGTACTTCCATGCCTGGAAGTTCTTCCTATCCAGCTTTTCACCAACAATCTGAACTGGATTGTCCGACATATTGCTCAATGCGTACACCTTCCGCACACTTCAAATCTGTAAATGAGCCTTCCTCAGCTCAATCACACTCCAATGAATGTTCCAGATACTCCAAGGTAGCCAACAAACTCCAAATTTGATGTAGAAAATCAACCTGTAATCATCCAAGATGAACTGACTCACTCAATGCAGGATACCCTGAATTGACACGCCTTCCAAGGCTCCAAATCACAATGTAATGGTGCAATCAAGTATGGGCAACTTGCATTGACACCTAATGAACCTCAATGTTGAGTATCAACACCATCTGACATGTGTACATATCAATTTTTGAAAACCCCTTTTTCTGTTTTTAGAAAAACCAGAAAAACTAGAAAAACCAGTAATGATTTGGCTCTAATTTCTTCAATATTTCACCAAATTGAGCAACCAGGCATTCATTGGCTTAGCAATAGTGTCCATCAATTCCATGTAAGAGAAATTTGTCCAATTGTAAAACACCAAGGATTAATTGCTCAATTAAAAATGCTCTGTTTCTCTGCAACCAGTGGACAGCCTGTTTTAATCAGCTCATTCCCAGCTCAATTAAGCATCATTGACCAAACAAATTACATAGCCCTCTTCTCCAAGGTGTAAAGCATCCAATTGCTAAAGAATTTTTGGAAGATATCAAGCACCAAGTGAGAAATCAATCTCCTCGTAGGCAAAAAACCAGAAAATTGCTCTATTTTCTCCTATCTAGCTGCGCCGCCTGCAAATGAGGTGTTTGGGAGTGGTGGTGATGCTAATTGATGATGACTTTAGGTGCCCAACACACCTAGGCATGTGTGTGACCCATCAATGCTTTGATTTTTACCAAAAACACGCTCCAAATGCTTCAATTTTTGACTTGCTTTTCTCTGTTTTGTGAGAGCTCAAAAACCAGAGTTTTCCACTCAATTAAATGCATTCAAATTGCTCCAAAATTTGTTCAAGGCTTGCACATGGGTTGCTAATACATCCCTCTTTGTCAAATACATATGTCTTTTGCCAGAATCACTTGTATTTTCACCATACATCAATGTTGCCAAGCTTTAATGGAAAGCTTCAAAAACCAGAATTTTGTTTTGCTTTGATTTGCTCTATTTTGCTTTGCTTTTGCCTGTATCACCTGCAATCCGCTCAAGGATGTTTAGAAGACCTTACCCGGTAGGCCAAGCTTTCAGATCTAATAGTATTTGGTGTGCTCCAAGCTTCACAGCTCCAATGGCCAGCTTCACAGCTTCTTTTCACAGCTTCTTCTCCCTCTTCACTCACTCACTCATAAACCCTAATAAACAGCACAAGGCTCTGATACCATGTTGAAAGAACGGTAGAGGGGGAGGAGACACACACACAGGAGCAAACCCTAATGTATATTGCAAACCCTAACCATAGAGGGAAGCCATGTCCACTCTCACACAAAGCATAATGCACTAATCCATAATCCACACCACACACAATGAGTTGTGTCCACACTCTACTAACCCTAGCTAATGTCCACACACTATGACCAGCTGGACACGCGATCATTTATGTCTCACACATGTTCCTACCTAATCTGCTAGCACATAGCATAGCTAGCTCACACTGACATATCGAGCTTGAATCTCAACATATATGTATATATATATATGTATATATGTATATATATATGTATATATGTATATATGTATATATATATATCTGTATATATATATATCTCTCTCTCTCTGTGTGTATATATATATATATATATATATATATATATATATATATATATATATATCTAAATATATATATTTGTATATATATATATACATATATATATCTGTATATATATATACATATATATATCTGTATATATATATATATATACATATCTGTATATATATATGTATACATATCTATATATATATATGTATACAGATCTATATATATATATATGTATACAGATCTGTATATATATATATATATATATATGTATGTATGTATGTATGTATGTATGTATGTATGTATGTATACACACACACACATACATGTATGTATGTATATATATACATATATATATATATATACATGTACATGTATATATATATATACATGTATATGTATATGTATATATATATGTGTGTGTGTGTGTGTGTGTGTGTGTATATCTATGTGTATATATATATATATGTATGTATGTATATATATATATATGTATGTATGTATATATAGATATACATGTATGTATATATAGATATATATATATACATGTATGTGTATATATATATATATATGTATATATGTATATATATGTGTATCTGTATATATATGTATATATATATATATGTATGTATATATATATGTATATATATGTATGTATATATATGCATATATATATGTATATATATGCATATATATATATGCATATATATGCATATATATATATGTATATATATGCATATATATATGTACATATATGTATATATATATATGTATGTGTGTGTGTGTGTGTGTGTGTGTGTTTTGAAAAGATGCAGGGGAGAAGAGAGCTTGAGCTCTTGCAAGCTCTTGTATATATATGTATATCTGTGTGTATATATATATGTATATCTATGTGTGTGTGTGTGTGTGTGTGTGCAAGAGCTTAAGATGCAGGGGAGAAGAGAGCTTGAGCTCTTGCAAGCACACACACACTCACAAAACCCTAAAAGAGAGCACACAAGGTGAGAGGCTGAAAATCTTCTTCTTCTTCACACAACACTCAACACACCATATACAAAGATAAGAGTACACACTATATGAAAAGGTACTCAATCAAATACATACTAGGGTTCTCTATAGTGTGAACCCAACTAAATGAGCTGGCGCTATAACTATGCCAATCTCTAGAATGGCTATCACACAGCCTGTCATCCCACTGGCCACATATCACCCATGATCTCACCAACCTTGCCAGTGGTGTAAGTGTTGGGCCTATCCCCTAGGTTGGTCATTAGTGTTCACCACCTCACTAGATGAGCTCGATATCTCAACACTCCCCCTCGAGCTAAACTCCATCTTATCTACACCAAGCGAAGCCCTGAATTTGTGGAGCTTTTCTGTACCCAATGCTTTGGTGAAGATGTCAGTGACCTGATCCTGTGTGCTAACATAAACAAGGTCAACGTCTCCTGCCAAAAAAATAAGATCATTGTCTTGTTTAAGAAATTGTTTTCCGAACCTCTTAAGTCTTAGGATCTCATGGATGTTATCAAAATAAAAATTTAATAATATATAAATTTTGGCAGAATCATGAGACGAGGAAACCGTGGCCGTCAGCCAGACCCTCTCTCTGTAGATGACGAGCTTGACCTTGATGTTCGCAAGGCTCTTCATAGGACTCAGCTAGGACCCTTCAAAGGAGAAGGGGAGAACCTAGGCGAGGCTGTGGAGAAATGGGTGGAAGCCATGGAAGAATATTTTGACGTCACAGGCTACAATGAGCGGAGCAAAATGGCTCTTGGCCGGCTGAAAATAGTGGAAACAGCCAGGGTAGCATGGAGGAACCACTGTGACACCAACCGTCTAGACAGAAATACTCAGTCCTGGAACGACCTAAAAACCTATCTAAGAAAGAGATTTTGTCCTCCTCGATTTTTGGAAACCAAAATGAACAAATTCTTAGAGCTAAAGCAGGAGAGCAAAACCATCAAGGAATATCACTAGGCCTTTGCTCTTCTACTCAAATATTCACCACCTCTAGATGAAGAGAAACTCATGTGGCCAGGTTCATTCGGGGAATGAACGAACCCTTGGACACACTGGTCAAAAATGCCAAACCAGTGTCCATGGCTTATGAAGATGCACATTGAAGACCACTGGAATTTCAAAGAAGGAGATTTTGTCTTCTTGAGGATACCCAAAACTAGGTATGGATCTCTCAATGGCAATACCAACACAAAGCATGCATACCGATTCTATGGTTCATATAAGGTATTGAGAAGAGTTGGTGAAGCGGTTTATCAATTGCTACTTCCATCCACCACGAAGACACATAATGTCTTCCATGTATCACACTTGAAGGCATATGTTGGGCTAGAAGTGCAAGTTTTGGATGAGCTTCCACCCATGAGTGAAGATAGCATGGTGGAGGCTGAAGCAGTAAGAATGGCAAAGGATTTTGCCAAAGCCTTTGTAGTAAAGGTCCCGCCAAAGCCTGCACCCTCTAACTTTAAAAGATTCCAAGCCTAGGGAAGTACTTCAAACTTTCCACCCCCGAAGAGGCAGCAAGGCCCAAATCAGAATCAGGATGCAGGAAGATTCCGAATTGAAGGAAGACCCTTCCCCCAGAATACTTCCTCAGGAGCCTCGCCTCTTTCTAGAAATCAGAGGGATGAGCTCAAAAGTGAAAACCGATGTTTCGGATGCCAAGGGTTTGGTCACCAGCTGAAAGACTGCCCGACTCCTGCCATGTCAAGGAGACAGGGAAGTCAAGGACCCGAATTCAAAGACCAACCCCTTCATACCAGTCTAATCAAGGTCCGTCTCACCCAAGCCAGGGAAACCCCAGAAGAACTCCAGCCAAGCCATCTACCTCTGTCCAGAGTAACCTCAGAACTCCTTCCCAGAACTAGGGAAACCAAAGAGAAAGAGTTCCACCTCAGACTGCAGCAGCCAGAGCAATTACAATTTCAGATGTAGTAGAAGAGGAAAGAGGGCAAATCTATGATGCTGCAATGGAAAACCAAGGGCCTAACCATCAGTTCTCAGTCATCCATACTCCAGCAGAGTATTAGGGTAAGACTTTTGAACTTTTGATTGATTCAGGCAGTTCTCATTCATTCATTTCCCCTGGATGCTTGCATAAGCTAGTCTTAGAATAGAAATCAGGGAAACCTATGCAAGTTGAGTTGGCCAGTGGGAAGATTCTTTTCACTCACCATGAGACAGATCTTATCCGGTTCAATCTAGATGGTAATTTAACCAATTGTTAGTTCAAAGTCTTACCTCTGGGATCCTTGGAATGGATTGGCTCCATAAAAATCAAGCTGACATACACTGTCACAATGGAACCATTTCCTTCCATGACCTTCATGGGAACAAAGTTCAAGGAACTGGATTTTTTGGATCCCCAGACCTTCAGTTAGTAAAAGCTTCTAGGTTGCTGGCTGAAAGGACTTAGGAAGAAGCAGTAAATATATGTTGTCAAAATGAACTCAGTAGACTCAAAGCTTAAGGCTAAAGAACCAGAATGGTTAAGTGAATTTGATGATCTATTCCCAGCAGAGCTAACTGAAATGCCTCCAATCCGGGAAGTAGATCATGTAATTGAATTGACCCCCGGAGCTCAGCCCACTAGCCCTACGCACGTACAAAATGCCAGTTCCTGAAGCCATCAAACTCAAGGAACAGCTTAGGCAACTGTTAGAACAAGGGTTTGTTAGACCCAGTGTTTCACCTTGGGGTGCGCCAGTTCTCTTTCAGAAAAAGAAAGATGGAACGCTTAGACTCTATGTGGACTACAGAGGTCTCAATCAGCTACAGTTAAGAATAAATATCCTATCCCCAGAATTGATGAGCTTCTAGACAGGCTAAGTGGAGCCCAGATCTTCACAAAGATAGATCTCAAATCAGGGTATTATATCAGATCAGGATTAATGAGCAAGATATCTCGAAGACAACCATCAATACTCGGTATGGGCATTATGAATTTACTGTCATGCCGTTCGGATTAACTAATGCCCCAGCTACATTCAATCACCTAATGCAGGACATCCTCAAAGAATACTTGGACGATTTTGTTCTAGTTTTCTTTGATGACATTCTGATTTACTCAAAGAATGCAGGTGACCATGAGACTCATGTCCGAAAAGTTCTTGAGATTCTAAGGAAGCACCAACTCTTTGCAAAAAAGAGCAAATGCACTTTCTCTGCCGACCATGTTGAATACTTAGGCTTTCTGGTATCCAAAGATGGAATTTCTCCAGACTCCGCAAAAGTCCAAGCAATCATAGACTGGCCTGAACCAAAGACAGTGAAAGAAGTCAGAGAATTCTTGGGATTGACTAGTTGGTGTAGGATTTTTATACCAAAGTATGCTCTCATAGCTTCCCCCCTCACTAACCTTCTCATAAAAAAGAATACCCCATTTCAGTGGTCTGCCAAGTGCAAGAGTGCTTTTGATAAGCTGAAGATCGCCGTGGTAACCAATCCCGTTTTGAAGCTGCCAGATTTCTCTCTACCCTTTGAGGTAGTAAACTGATGCAAGCGGTTTTGCCCTGGGAGGTGCACTTATGCAGGAAGGTCATGCAGTGGCCTATGAATCCCGAAAACTCAGAACGCATGAGAGGAATTATGTTGTCCATGACTTGGAACTACTTTCAAGAGTTTATGCTCTCAAGTTGTGGAGACATTACCTACTGGGACAAAGATTCACTTTGATGACAGATCATCAGAGCTTAAAGTGGATCTTCACTCAGAAGGATCTCATGCGCCAAAGAAGGTGGATGCAGACCCTGCAGGAATTTGATTTTGAAATCAAGTACCGCCCAGGCAAAGAGAATGTGGTAGCAGATGCCCTCAGTAGAAAAGCCTCCTTGCTTGCAATTTCAATAGTATCAAATCCCTTGATTATTGAAGCAAGAGAGAAGATCATGCAGGATAGATTCTTTGGCCCCATTGCTACCCTACTTATGCAGGAAAGCAAAACTCCTCAGGAGTTGAACAGAGTTCAAGGGTACAGCCTGGATGATGGCATTATGTATTATAATTGCAGGCTATGCATTCCCAATGATGAGGAGACCAAGGATCAAATTTTGAATGAAGCCCATGACAGTAGCAGGACATCCAGGTTTCATCAAAACCTACATGTCTGTAAAGAAAAGCTTCTTTTGGCCTGGTCTGAAAAAGGATGTACTGAATCATGTACGTCAATGTCTGACATGCCAAAAAGTCAAAGCTGAAGGAGTAAAAATGCTTGGGAAGTTACATCCATTGGACATCCCCCAGATGAAGTGGGAATGTATCAGTATGGATTTTATTATTGGATTACCTTCAGTGCAATCAGGTTACAACTCCATTTTTGTGGTAGTTGACAGACTAACCAAAGTTGCCCATCTGATCCCAGTAAAAGAAACCTACACTGCAACGGATGTGGCCAGAGTGTTACTCAAAGAAATCTTTAGATTACATGGCCTACCCAAGAGAATAGTAAGTGATCGAGATCCCAAGTTTACTTCAAGGTTCTGGACTGCATTTTTTGAAGCAGTGGGAACTTTCTTGGATCTCAGCACAGCTTATCACCCTGAGATCGATGGTCAAATTGAAAGGGTAAACCAAGCAATCGAAGATATACTTCGGTCATGCTGGGCGGCAGAGAACCCAAGAAGTGGCTAAGCTATCTGCACCTAGTCGAGTTCGCCTACAATGCTTCTTATCACAGAAGTATTGGGATGAGCCCTTTCAAAGCCTTGTATGGACAAGATTGCTTAACTCCATTAACTTGGCCCGACCCATTGATTAGGGTTGAGATGTCCAGACAAATGCTTGACGACATGGAGCAGCAGATGCAGGCAATTCGTAAAGATATAAAAGCTGCCCAGGATAGACAGAAGCAGTATGCAGATAAGAAGAGGTCAGACAGAGAATTCAAAGAAGCAGATATGGTCTTCATTAGAGTACGGCCCAAAAGAAGTTCTCTATCTCTTGGGAAGTACAAGAAGTTATCCCCCAGATATTGTGGGCCATATCTGATTACAAAGAAAGTATGTAACTTAGCCTACGAGCTTCTTCTGCCTCCTCATCTCAAAGTTCATAATGTATTTCATGTAAGCCTTCTAAAGAAATACGTGCCAAGCCCAAATCATATACTAGATGATGAAATCCTAACCTCTTCAACCCAAGGGCAGATAGAACTCCAACCTGAAAAAATTCTTGATGTTCGAGAAAAGATTCTCAGGAACATAATTCTCTAAGAATTATTGGTAAAATGGAAGTTCTATCCTTTTGAAGATGCCACCTGGGAGAATGAAGCCGATCTGTTTGTGGGATTACCCCCAGTTTGCGAGATGAGGACATCTCGCATTTTTCAAGTGGGAGAGAATGTAAGATTCCTCCCAGCCTCTCAAGATGTCCAGCATCTTCCCCTGTAATCAAATCCCTCTTCAGAAATATAAAAGATCTTGTTTCTACCAGGCCTAGAGAGAGAAAATCTTCTAGAGAGTGGTAATTCAGTTTTTAAATATTTTTGGATAGAAAAATATCTCATCTTATTAAAATAAGTTCCCGTGAAACAAAAGTTCAAAAAGATTTTCAGAAGGTGCATTAGAAATTATGTATAATCTATTCAAGAGGCATTATCCTGGGAGTGAAGATTTTTTCGAAATTTTAAATTAAGGTTCCTATGGACCAATAAGATTCATCCAAATGGAGGGAGGAGATAAATAGAAGAATAAAAGAAAAATCCCCCAAAAAATGAGTAAATACTCACATAAGATGAAGAGTTGACTAAGGACAAGGTTAATAGTTAAAAAAAGAGAGATATTTAGGTGAAATGATGCATTTTTTACACCTCAGTATGGGGGAATTCCCCTCATGAAGGAGGCACCTATTTCACATGCTTGAATGAGTTTTAAACTCCCAAATAATGAGATATTTTTATCTCTCCTCTCTCCTATTTCAACTAGATCCAAAAAGTGAGCAAAATTGACCCAAAAATGGTCAAAAATTGACCAAGCTGATCTGGAAAATTCTAGAATCACTTGGCTTGGTTAGAAGCTCACTTTTTCCTATAAATAGAAGCTCTCCCCTTTGTTGAAACTCAATAGTGTTTTGCACTGTCACCCTGCCTATCCCAAGTGCCAAAAACAGTGAATTTTACTCATAATTCATTAGTTTTCGACCTTCCCTCTTCCAAAAGATTGGTGGCCACTCTTGCTTCAAACAAGAGTAGAACCCTCAAACCATCAAACCAAAGGAAAGCTCTCAAATTCATAGTAGTAAGTTGGAGCTTCTTCTCTTTTCCATTCATTTTATGGTTTTTTAAATGATTTTTATGATTTTTGTCTTCTCGAAATTGCAAATGATGTTATGCCTCATTGAAAAAAGGCATTCCCCTCTCTTCTTTAGTAAATCCAACCATTCTTATCCTAGATGAATGATAATGAATAAAATCAAGTTTTTCATAATGTTTCTCTTTGATTGTTTACATTAGAATGTTTTAAATACTCTTGGTAAATTTCTAATTAGTTTTGGTAAGTGAAAAAAAAATGGTCAGCCATACAAAGGAGGTTATGACAAAATTTTTTGAAAAATTATGAAATAAAATTCATCTTTTATTAATAAAAAAGAGTAATCCCCATCGTTAGAGTATTCTAAAAGTGTCATTTTCATTCATGCATAAAAAGATGCATATTGATTAATTTTTATAAAAGAATGATTTTCAATAGAATTAAATTCTATGAAAGATACTTATTGATAAACTTTTTATTATGAAAGTGTTACTTTCTTCATTATGGACTTTTATGCTTAAAATAATGCATTAAAAAATACTCTTTTATTACAAAAGAGTTACTTTCATCATGTTGATTTTTATGCATAAAAGAATAATTTTTTTATTATAAAAGTGTTACTTTTATCATATATGATTTTCATGCATAAAAGTATGCATAAAAGAATAATTTTTTATTATAAAAGTGTTACTTTTATCATTATTGATTTTTATGCATAAGAGGATGCATAAAAGAAATTTATTTTTATTATAAAAGTGTTACTTTTATCATTATTGATTTTTATGCATAAGAGGATGCATAAAAGAAATTTATTTTTATTATAAAAGTGTTACTTTTATCATTATTGATTTTTATGCATAAGAGGATGCATAAAAGAAATTTATTTTTATTATAAAAGTGTTACTTTTATCATTATTGAGTTTTATGCATAAAAGATATATTTTTTATATTAAAAGTGTGATTTTCATCATAAATGATATTTATGCATAAAGTATACATAAAAGATTATTATTTTTTATCAAAAGTGTGATTTTCATCATAAATGATTTATGCATAAAAGATATTTTTTTAATATCAAAAGTGTAATTTTCATCATAAATGATATTTATGCATAAAGTATGCATAAAAGATATTTTTTTATCAAAAGTGTGATTTTCATCGTAAATGATATTTATGCATAAACATATGCATAAAAGATATTTTTTATATTAAAAGTGAGATTTTCATCATAAATGATATTTATGCATAAACATATGCATAAAAGATATTTTTAATATTAAAAGTGTGATTTTTATCATAAATGATATTTATGCATAAGTATATGCATAAAAGATATTTTTTTATATTAAAAGTGTGATTTTTATCATAAATGATTTTTATGCATAAGCATGTGCATAAAAGATATTTTTTATATTAAAAGTGAGATTTTCATCATAAATGATATTTATGCATAAACATATACATAAATGATATTTATGCATAAACATATACATAAAAGATATTTTTTTATATTAAAAGAGTGATTTTTATCATAAATGATTTTTTATGATGATAAAAGTGTGACTTTCATTAGAATTGGATTTTAGGCATAATAAGATGCATATAGAATCTTTATAATTAAATAAGGGTTCTCCTTAATCCTTTGTTTAATTTTCACAAAAATTAGTAGAATGAATAAGTAGATAATCTGTGAGAAGAAATGCTACCGTTTCATATTTACTAAGTTGGTAATGAGAAAATTCAATTAAACTATCGAAGTCAGAGATCGAGATAAATGATTATTTTATTCCGCCTAAGAAATTCATGTTTTGAAAATCTGTAAGCAAATATTTGTCGAACGAGATTTAGAAAAAGAGAAATTGAAATAGTACCTTTCGAGAAAGATAGTTTAGGAAGAACCTTTCCAGACCCAAACTCTGATTCAGACTATTGACCAAGACCTAATTCCTTCGTCAATTTCAATCAATGACGATGTGCCTAGTTCTGGAAAAAAATGTACTCAAATTTTCCACCGAATCTGAAACTAAGTTAAGACTTTTGATTTTGATCTGAGGATTAAGTTAACAGAATTCGAGGAATTATGTTTGGAATTCAGACCTGGATCTAGGAGTATTGAGTTACGGATTTAAGATTATTCATGGTTTTCAAACAAAACCAAAACTGGAAACTTGCATAGAAACCTTGTTTTCTTAAAGGACTATCTTCTTACGCCAGAATGCTGGTGGAGGGATCATTTGGCATATATATTTTTCTAAGGGAAGTTCGGTTGTAACAGCTGGCGGGGAGTGTTCGAGGGACAGCTCACGCGGCAAAGCCTGCCGTCTTGACCAGCCTCGGTATAGTTAAAATGGTGCGCTTCCGGTACGATGGGCGAGGGCCGACGAAGCGGTCCCTGAGTGAAGTGCCAGGACACCTAAGGAGGATCTTGGAGGGTTCTGACTAGGCGATGCACGGGCTCGCGGTGCCGAGAACACTCATGCGTATGTCGAGGAAGATATTGTATGACAGACCAATGTTATTATAATCTATCACTCGATCTTGTTGTTGACTCACTAGTCTCAACGGAGAGTCCAGAGTGATACTGTTTTGGGAGAAACAAAGACTCAATGGAAATTTTGAAGTATGACGTGTAACCAGTAAATTGTTTGTCAATGGATTGTTTTTTTTTTTAATTAAAGTTTTAAAGAGGAGTGTGTGCGTATCTATTTTCTAAAGCTAAAGTCAAGAAAGGCATTTCAATTATGGGTGGGTGAGTACTTGTTTGGATCTACCGATTCCAGTGGGCAGGGTGGTGGCTAAACCCATGGGCCGGATGGGGTTAGGCTGGAATCAGTGGAGTTTTAATAATCAAACTCAAAAATCTTAGGATTACGCTAGGATTCGAGTAGCTAGTTAATTCCCTGATAAATTTCTCAATTGAGTGGATCAACGGCTGTGCCTGATCTTGATCAGGAAAAAAGCGTTGAAATTACTCGGATGATCAAATTATATCAGTGATAGTTTCCTTCTATCTGGTTTATTCAGGTGAAGGATAGTTTAGATTAATCTCGTTAGAAAAAAAAAATTCGTTAAGAAAATTCAAAATGGTGGAATCGTCCCCGCTTTCCGGGCATGGGAAATTTTTCCGGTTTTGGTTTTTGGAGTGACCACCGGCCTAGTCTCGTGCCCGGACATTCGAGGGTGAGGCCCCGAGTGAGAAACCCTACCCGCACATGAGGGGGCTGCTTCCGCTGTCAGCTACCTGGAGTCCGGTGCGCGGAGGGCCCAGTGGGATCTTATAGTTGGTATCAGAGCGAAGTGAAAGCTAATAAGGATAAACAAATGCTTATCAGAAATTGATAATAAAAACTCAGAAAAAGTATTTTTCATAATGTATTTTCATTCTGTAAGCTTCTTTAATGTGAAGAATTTTTAATCAAAGAAATTATTTTTATAGATGGAGATTCCCTATTTATCTGGTATTCCTGACCTCACCCAGTCTCAAGATATGACTGCTTTCGCCTTCAAGCATCTCATTTCTTCCGCTTCAACTCGAACAAGCCGAGCAAGACTCGCACGCCATTTTGAAGATTTATATTTTCCTAATCCAGCGGAGAGACTACAGCATAAGTGGTTTGCAGGGCAGTATGTCCACGCCTCTTGCGACCACCGTGCAATGCTGTGGGGCAGAACCTCTCATTGGCTATGATTCTGTTAAAGCTGAAAATGGTGCGTGGCGTCATTCTATATCATTCGACGCCTCGGAATTTCAGACTTTCATGCCAAGTCTATAGACTCCTTAGTTGTTTTATTCCTAAGGAGAAAATAATAGCTCCCTTGTCAGTAAGTGAACGTTTGTATCAGGGCATGCCTATGGCCTAGTACCCTCGTCTTATGCGACTCCCAAGGAGATTTTGAATTCTGGAGCCGTGATGTTCCGTGATGCTCTATGTACATATTGCAACTTTTATATAAATAAAGAAATGTTTTCCGGAGAAAAAATTCCATGTTGTATAAGTGATTGTTTATGGACGATCTGATAAAGAAAAATCTGTTATCGGACATATGTCATAGATCTCCAATAAGATCATTGTCTTGTTTAAGAAATTGTTTTCCGAACCTCTTAAGTCTTAGGATCTCGTGGATTTTATCAAAATAAAAATTTAATAATATATAAATTTTGGCAGAATCATGAGACGAGGAAACCGTGGCCGTCAGCCAGACCCTCTCTCTGTAGATGACGAGCTTGACCCTGATGTTCGCAAGGCTATTCATTGGACTCAGCCATAACCCTTCAAAGGAGAAGGGGAGAACCTAGGCAAGGCTGTGGAGAAATGGGTGGAAGCCATGGAAGAATATTTTGACGGGCTACAATGAGCGGAGCAAAATGGCTCTTGGCCGGCTGAAAATAGTGGAAACAGCGAGGGTAGCATGGAGGAACCACTGTGACACCAACCGTCTGGACAGAAATACTCAGTCCTGGAATGACCTAAAAACCTATCTAAGAAAGAGATTTTGTCCTCCTCGATTTTTGGAAACCAAAATGAACGAATTCTTAGAGCTAAAGCAGGAGAGCAAAACCATCAAGGAATATCACCAGGCCTTTGCTCTTCTACTCAAATATTCACCACCTCTAGATGAAGAGCAACTCATGGCCAGGTTCATTCGGGGAATGAACGAACCCTTGGACACAATGGTCAAAAATGCCAAACCAGTGTCCATGGCTGAAGCAGTAAGAATGGGAAAGGATTTTGCCAAAGCCTTTGTAGTAAAGGTCCCGCCAAAGCCTGCACCCTCTAACTTTAAAAGATTCCAAGCCCAGGGAAGTACTTGAAACTTTCCACCCCCGAAGAGGCAGCAAGGCCCGAATCAGAATCAGGATGCAGGAAGATTCCGAATTGAAGGAAGACCCTTCCCCCAAAATACTTCCTCAGGAGCCCCGCCTCTTTCTAGAAATCAGAGGGATGAGCTCAAAAGTGAAAACCGATGTTTCGGATGCCAAGGGTTTGGTCACCAGCTGAAAGACTGCCCGACTCCTGCCATGTCAAGGAGACAGGGAAGTCAAGGACCCCGAATTCAGAGACCAACCCCTTCATACCAGTCTAATCAAGGTCCGTCTCACCCAAGCCAGGGAAACCCCAGAAGAACTCCAGCCAAGCCATCTACCTCTGTCCAGAGTAACCTCAGAACTCCTTCCCAGAACTAGGGAAACCAAAGAGAAAGAGTTCCACCTCACACTGCTGCAGCCAGAGCAATTACAATTTCAGATGTAGTAGAAGAGGAAAGAGGGTAAATCTATGATGCTGCAATGGAAAACCAAGGGCCTAACCATCAGTTCTCAGTCATCCATACTCCAGCAGAGTATTAGGGTAAGCTTTTTAAACTTTTGATTGATTCAGGCAGTTCTCATTCATTCATTTCCCCTGGATGCTTGCGTAAGCTAGTCTTAGAATAGAAATCAGGGAAACCTATGCAAGTTGAGTTGGCCAGTGGGAAGATTTTCACTCACCATGAGATAGATCTTATCCGGTTCAATCTAGATGGTAATTTAACCGACTGCTGTCACTTCAAAGTCTTACCTCTGGGAGTTTTTGAGAGGATCCTTGGAATGGATTGGCTCCACAAAAATCAAGCTGACATACACTGTCACAACGGAACCATTTCCTTCCATGACCTTCACGGGAACAAAGTTCAAGGAACTGGAGTTTCTGGATCCCCAGACCTTCAGTTAGTAAAAGCTTCCAGGTTGCTGAAAGGACTTAGGAAGAAGCAGCAAATATATGTTGTCAAAATAAACTCAATAGACTCAAAGCTTAAGGCTAAAGAACCAGAATGGTTAAGTGAATTTTATGATCTATTCCCAGCAGAGCTAACTGAAATGCCTCCAATCCGGGAAGTAGATCATGTAATTGAATTGACCCCCGGAGCTCATCCAGTAGCCCTGCGCACGTACAAAATGCCAGTTCCTGAAGCCATCGAACTCAAGGAACAGCTTAGGCAACTATTAGAACAAGCGTTTGTTAGACCCAGTGTTTCACCTTGGGGTGCGCCAGTTCTCTTTCAAAAAAAGAAAGATGGAACGCTTAGACTCTATGTGGACTACAGAGGTCTCAATCAGCTACAATTAAGAATAAATATCCTATCCCCACAATTGATGAGCTTCTGGACAGGCTAAGTGGAGCCCAGATCTTCACAAAGATAGATCTAAAATCAAGGTATTATCAGATCTGGATTAATGAGCAAGATATCTCGAAGACAGCCATCAATACTCGGTATGGGCATTATGAATTTACTATCATGGCGTTCAGATTAACTAATGCCCCAGCTACATTCAATCACCTAATGCAGGACATCCTCAGAGAATACTTGGACGATTTTGTTCTAGTTTTCTTTGAGGACATTCTGATTTACTCAAAGAATGCAGCTGACCATGAGACTCATGTCCGAAAAGTTCTTGAGATTCTAAGGAAGCACCAACTCTTTGTTGGAAAAAAGAGCAAATGCACTTTCTCTGCCGACCATGTTGAATACTTGGGCTTTCTGGTATCCAAAGATGGAATTTCTCCAGATTCCGCAAAAGTCCAAGCAATCATAGATTGGCCTGAACCAAAGACAGTGAAAGAAGTCAGCGGATTCTTGGGATGATTGACTGGTTGGTATAGGATTTTTATACCAAAGTATGCTCTCATAGCTTCCCCCCTCACTAACCTTCTCAAAAAGAATACCCCATTTCAGTGGTCTGCCAAGTGCAAGAGTGCTTTTGATAAGCTGAAGACCGCCTTGGTAACCAATCTTGTTTTGAAGCTGCCAGATTTCTCTCTACCCTTTGAGGTAGTAACTGATGCAAGCGGTTTTGCCCTGGGAGGTGCACTTATGCAGGAAGGTTATGCAGTGGCCTATGAATCCCGAAAACTCAGAACGCATGAGAGGAATTCTGATATCGACGACTTGGAACTACTTTCAGTAGTTTATGCCCTCAAGTTGTGGAGACATTACCTACTGGGACAAAGATTCACTTTGATGACAGATCATCAGAGCTTAAAGTGGATCTTCACTCAGAAGAATCTCAACATGCACCAAAGAAGGTGGATGCAGACCCTGCAGGAATTTGATTTTGAAATCAAGTATCGCCCAGGCAAAGAGAATGTGGTAGCAGATGCCCTCAGTAGAAAACCCTCCTTGCTTGCAATTTCAGTAGTATCAAATCCCTTGATTATTGAAGCAAGAGAGAAGATCATGCAAGATAGATTCTTTGGCCCCATTGCTACCCTACTTATGCAGGAAAGCAAAACTCCTCAGGAGTTGAACAGAGTTCAAGGGTACAGCCTGGATGATGGCATTATGTATTATAATTGCAGGCTATGCATTCCCAATGATGAGGAGACCAAGGATCAAATTTTGAATGAAGCCCATAACAGCCTTATAGCAGGACATCCAGGTTTCATCAAAACCTACATGTCTGTAAAGAAAAGCTTCTTTTGGCCTGGTCTGAAAAAGGATGTACTGAATCATGTACGTCAATGTCTGACATGCCAAAAAGTCAAAGCTAAAAGAGTAAAAATGCCTGGAAAGTTACATCCATTGGACATCCCCCAGATGAAGTGGGAATGTATCAGTATGGATTTTATTATTGGATTACCTTCAGTGCAATCAGGTTACAACTCCATTTTCGTGGTAGTTGACAGACTAACCAAAGTTTCCCATCTGATCCCAGTAAAAGAAACCTACACTACAACGGATGTGGCCAGAGTGTTCCTCAAAGAAATCTTTAGATTACATGGCCTACCCAAGAGAATAGTAAGTGATCGAGATCCCAAGTTTACTTCAAGGTTCTGGACTGCATTTTTTGAAGCAGTGGGGACTTTCTTGGATCTCAGCACAGCTTATCACCCTGAGACCGATGGTCAAATTGAAAGGGTAAACCAAGTAATCGAAGATATACTTCGGTCATGCTGTTGTTGCAGAGAACCCAAGAAGTGGCTAAGCTATCTGCACCTAGTCGAGTTCGCCTACAATGCTTCTTATCACAGAAGTATTGGGATGAGCCCTTTCAAAGCCTTGTATGGACAAGATTGCTTAACTCCATTAACTTGGTCCGACCCATTGATTAGGGTCGAGATGTCCAGACAAATGCTTGACGACATGGAGCAACAGATGCAGGCAATTCGTAAAGATATAAAAGCTGCCCAGGATGATAGACAGAAGCAGTATGCAGATAAGAAGAGGTCAGACAGAGAAGTCAAAGAAGCAAATATGGTCTTCGTTAGAGTACGGCTCCCAGATATTGTGGGCCATATCTGATTACAAAGAAAGTAGGTGACTTAGCCTACGAGCTTCTTCTGCCTCCTCATCTCAAAGTTCATAATGTATTTCATGTAAGCCTTCTAAAGAAATATGTGCCAAGCCCAGATCATGTACTAGATGATGAAATCCTAACCTCTTCAACCCAAGGACAGATGGAACTCCAACCTGAAGAAATTCTTGATGTTCGAGAAAAGATTCTAAGGAACATAATTCTCTAAGAATTATTGGTAAAATGGAAGTTCTATCCTTTTGAAGATGCCACCTGGGAGAATGAAGCCGATCTGTTTGTGGGATTACCATATCGCATTTTTCAAGTGGGAGAGAATGTAAGATTCCTCCCTAGCCTCTCAAGATGTCCAGCATCTTCCCCTGTAATCAAATCCCTCTTCAGAAATATAAAAGATCTTGTTTCTACCAGTTTTGGCCTAGAGAGAGAAAATCTTCTAGAGAGTGGTAATTCAATTTTTAAATTATTTTGGATAGAAAAATATCTCATCTTATTAAAATAAGTTCCTGTGAAACAGAAGTTCAAAAAGATTTTCAGAAGGTGCATTAGAAATTATGTATAATCTGTTCAAGAGGCATTATCCTGGAGGTGAAGATTTTTTTGAAATTTTAAATTAAGGTTCCTATGGACCAATAAGATTCATCCAAATGGAGGGAGGAGATAAATAGAAGAATAAAAGAAAAATCCCCCAAAAATGAGTAAATACTCACATAAGAAGAGTTGACTAAGGACAAGGTTAATAGTTAAAAAAAGAGAGATATTTAGGTGAAATAATGCATTTTTGACACCTCAGTATGGGGGAATTCCCCTCATGAAGGAGGTGCCCATTTCACATACTTGAATGAGTTTTAAACTCCCAAATAATGAGATATTTTTATCTCTCCTCTCTCCTGTTTAAACTAGATCCAAAAAGTGAGCAAAACTGACCCAAAAATGGTCAAAAATTGACCAAACTGATCTGGAAAATTCTAGAATCACTTGGCTTGGTTAGAAGCTCACTTTTTCCTATAAATAGAAGCCCTCCCCTTTGTTGAAACTCAATAGTGTTTTGCACTATTATCCTGCCTCTCCCAAGTGCCAAAAACAGTGAATTTTACTCATAATTCATTAGTTTTTGACCTTCCCTCTTCCAAAAGATTGGTGGCCACTCTTGCTTCAAACAAGAGTAGAACCCTCAAACCATCAAGCCAAAGGAAAGCTCTCAAATTCATTAGTAAGTTGGAAATTCTTCTCTTTTCCATTGATTTTATGATTTTTTAAATGATTTTTATGATTTTTGTCTTCTCTAAATTGCAAATGATGTTATGCCTCATTGAAAAAAGGCATTCCCCTCTCTTCTTTAGTAAATCCAACCATTCTTATCCTAGATGAATGATTAATGAATAAAGTCAAGTTTTTCATAATGTTTCTCTTTGATTGTTTACATTAGAATGTTTTAAATACTCTTGGTAAATTTCTAATTAATTTTTGTAAGTTAAAAATTAAAAAATGGTCAGCCATACAAAGAAGGTTATGGTAAAATTTTTTGAAAAATTGTAAAATAAAATTCATCTTTTATTAATCAAAAAGAGTAATCCCTATCATTAGAGTATTCTAAAAGTGTCATTTTCATTCATGCATAAAAAGATGCATATTGATTAATTTTTATAAAAGAATGATTTTCAATAGAATTAAATTCTATGAAAGATACTTATTGATAAATTTTTTATTATGAAAGTGTTACTTTCTTCATTATGGATTTTTATGCTTAAAATAATACATAAAAGTATATTCTTTTATTACAAAAGAGTTACTTTCATCATGTTGATTTTTATGCATAAAAGTATACATAAAAGAATAAATTTTTTATTATAAAAGTGTTACTTTTATCATATTTGATTTTCATGCAAAAAAGTATGCATAAAAGAATATATTTTTATTATAAAAGTGTTACTTTTATCATTATTGATTTTTATGCATAAGACGATGCATAAAAGAAATTTATTTTTATTATAAAAGTGTTACTTTTATCATTATTGATTTTTATGCATAAGAGGATGCATAAAAGAAATTTATTTTTATTATAAAAGTGTTACTTTTATCATTATTGATTTTTATGCATAAGAGGATGCATAAAATAAATTTATTTTTATTATAAAAGTGTTACTTTTATCATTATTGTTTTTTATGCATAAAAGATATATTTTTTATATTAAAAGTGTGATTTTCATCATAAATGATATTTATGCATAAAGTATGCATAAAAGATATTTTTTTATATCAAAAGTGTGATTTTCATCATAAATGATTTATGCATAAAAGATATTTTTTTAAATATCAAAAGTGTAATTTTCATCATAAATGATATTTATGCATAAAGTATGCATAAAAGATATTTTTTTTATATCAAAAGTTTGATTTTCATCATAAATGATATTTATGCATAAACATATGCATAAAAGGTATTTTTTATATTAAATTTATGCATAAACATATGCATAAAAGATATTTTTCATATTAAAAGTGTGATTTTTATCATAAATGATTTTTATGCATAAGCATATGCATAAAAGATATTTTTTTATATTAAAAGTGAGATTTTTATCATAAATGATATTTATGCATAAACATATGCATAAAAGATATTTTTTTATATTAAAAGAGTAATTTTCATCATAAATGATTTTTTATGAGATGATAAAAGTGTGACTTTTATCAGAATTGGATTTTAGGCATAATAAGATGCATATAGAATCTTTATAATTAAATAAGGGTTCTCCTTAATCCTCTGTTTAATTTCCACAAAAATTAGAAGAATGAATAAGTAGATAATCTGTGAGAAGAAATGCTACCGTTTCATATTCACTAAGTTGGTAATGAGAAAATTCAATTAAACTATCGAAGTCGGAGATCGAGATAAATGATTATTTTATTCCTCCTAAGAAATTCATGTTTTTGAAATCTGTAAGCAAATATTCGCGTCAAACGAGATTTAGAAAAAGAGAAATTGAAATAGTACCTTTCGAGAAAAAGAACCTTTCCAGACCCAAACTCTGATTCTTCAGACTATTGACCAAGACCTAATTCCTTCGTCAATTTCAATCAATGACGATGTGCCTAGTTCTGGAAAAAAATGTACTCAAATTTTCCACCGAATCTGAAACTAAGTTAAAACTTTTAATTTTGATCTGAGGATCAAGTTAACAGAATTCGAGGAATTCTGTTTGGAATTCAGACCTGGATCTAGGAGTATTGAGTACGGATTTAAGATTATTCATGGTTTTCAAACAAAACCAAAACTGAAAACTTGCATAGAAACCCTGTTTTCTTAAAGAACTGTCCTACGCCAGAATGCTGGTGGAGGGAGCATTTGGCATATATGTTTTTCTAAGGGAAGTTTGGTTGTAACAGCTGGCGGGGAGTGTTTGAGGGACAGCTCACGCAGCAAAGCCTGCCGAGGTCTTGAAGACGAGCCTCGGTATGGTTAAAATGGTGTGCTTTCGGTATGATGGGCGAGGGCCGACGAAGCGGTCCCTGAGTGAAGTGCCAGGACACCTAAGGAGGATCGTGGAGGGTTCTCACCAGGCGATGCATGGGCTCGCGGTGCCGAGGACACTCATGCGTATGTCGAGGAAGATATTATATGACAGACCAATGTTATTGTAATCTATCACTGGATCTCGTTGTTGACTCACTGGTCTCAACGGAGAGTCTAGAGTGATACTGTTTTGGGAGAAACAAAGACTCAATGGAAATTTTGAAGTATGACATGTGTAACCAGTAAATTGTTTGTCAATGGATTGTTTTTTTTAATTAAAGTTTTAAAGAGGAGTGTGTGCGTATCTGTTTTCTAAAGCTAAAGTTAAGAAAGGCATTTCAATTATGGGTGGGTGAGTACTTGTTTGGATCTGCCGATTCCAGTGGGGCGGCAGGGTGGTGGCTAACCCATGGGCCGGATGGGGTTAGGCTGGAATCAGTGGAGTTTTAATAATCAAACTGAAAAATCTTAGGATTACACTAGGTTTCGAGTAGCTAGTTAATTCCCTGATAAATTTCTCAATTGAGTGGATCAACGGTTGTGCCTGATCTTGATCAAGAAAAAAGCGTTGAAATTACTCGGATGATCAAATTATATCAGTGATAGTTTCCTTCTATTTGGTTTATTCAGGTGAAGGATAGTTTAGATTAATCTCGTTAGAAAAAAACAATTCATTAAGAAAATTCAAAATGGTGGAATCGTCCCTGCTTTTCGGGCATGGGAAATTTTCTCGGTTTCGGTTTTCGGAGTGACCACCAGCCTAGTCTCGTGCCTAGACATTCGAGGGCGAGGCCCGAGTGAGAAACCCTGCCCGCACATGAGGGGGTTACTTCCGCTGTCAGCTACCTGGAGTCCGGTGCGCGGAGGGGGCAGTGGGAACTTACACACACCTTTCCCTGACAACCGACACCGTACCTTTCCCCTAGACCCTTGGAGGCCACTGATCCATAGCCTTTGCTGGAACACCGTCCTTTCGTCCTTGCTTTGCGTAGCGCCCGTACCCGTACCCCATAGCTATATAAACCCCCGGGGTGTTCCACATTTCTGTGCAGCATATGCCCTATTGTACCGCCGTCCGTACCGCCGTCTGTCCCTGTGCAGTGTACTTACTGTAGTACAGCCACCCCTCTCACACCCCCTCATTTGCCTCTTTTCAGATAAGCCAATTTTTCTCCATCCCCCTCTTGCTAGGAGGCAGTGTCCTTAACTCTTCTCCCCCCCACCCCCCCACCCGCCCACCCCCCGTGTGAATAGACTTACACCAGCCCTCAGCCCTTCTCCGCCTTTTACAAAACGTTTTTGTCTTAAGGACATCTCACAATTCCCCCCCCCCATTTGCGTAGACTTTAATAAGAGGTTTTTGCCTTAAGAAAGGGTTCGTGCGCTATAATCTTTTGCTCATACGATGAGCAAACAATCTCAGAATTGAGATCCGACTGAAGCGTTTCGATCGCGACAGTGAGCTCTAAAAGGCATCATCCAAGATGGCCCCTTCTCGAAAACGTCAAAATATTGCCTCGAGAGGAGCGCGCAACAACGAGATTAGGGAAGATGCTCCCGATACCCTCCCTTTTCAAGCTCCTCAGGGAAATGTTGGCCAGGTTAGCTTGGTTATCTTTTAAAGAACAGTTTTTTTTCTTAAATTAGTGTTAATAAATGTGTATCTTTTCCTTTAAAATAATGACATAAAATTGTATGAAGTTACGAATTGTGTGATGCTGTATTCAATAAATTGCATTGGAATTGTTATCTTTAAAGAGTGCAAGTTTTTCTTGGCTTCAACGCTAACTCCGTTCCATGCTTGTGTAGCCAGGCGGCGTCGTTTAGCAAAGCTCAAGAATGGCCCAAGGTATCCCTCATACCATTGGGAGAATAAGGTTCGCCGATTGAGGCGCGAGATTATGATGCTGCCTAGTTCTGAGGGCCCAGGCTAGTGCGATAAATAAGCCCACCCTAGTGTGCAGACATCCCTCTGAGGGGCGGGAGGATCGAGCGATAGAGCCTGAGAGGGCGACAGGCCGGCTTGAGTCCTCGCCAGAGCGGCCCGACAATGAGGTGTATGGTCCCGTAGGGTTTTGCCCAGCATGTAGAGGCTAGAAGGCCGAATTCTAGATCATCGACAGAATAAAGGAAAAGAATAAGAGAGCCGGTTTGACTTGTATGGAATTGATTCATGTATAAACTTTTTATATATATATCTTGTCTTTGGCATGATTGTATTGTGTAAAAAGGATGTCTTAATACAAACCTTGTGAAAAGGGCTTTAATTAAGGAACATGTTTATTTATGTCAAACAGTGTGGTAGGATTAATTAGAAAACAAATTGATGCGATGTTCTCCAGTGCAGGAGTATGGATATGTACTCATAGAGCCGCTGCTACATTAATTTAGCCAAAAGAATAGTAAGCAATAAGCTTAACAAATATATAGTGGCTATTGTGTGATATGGCTTAATCCATGATGAGGCTTACATCGTGAAAGTGCAGGTTCTTAAGCCGTGAGATAGAACTCCCTGAATTGTTATTATGTAAGATGGACTTCCGTGAATTTACAGATTTTGATCCTCTGTGTTTTTTTTTTTGATTTTATGGGCCATCTAGGTCATGATTTGCAGGCAATAGCTTCTTATGCATAAATTTATTACTTCCAGAGGGATGACAAGAGCATTGTTATTATGTTCTTGATGTGCTCCTAAGTCTCTATGTTGATTCTTGAATTTGTTGCTGAAATGATGTTGTGGCAGTAGGGAAGACTAGTGATTGTTTGCTTGAACAGACAAGCTCTTGTGTTGGTGCTGGATGCATGAGAGTAGTCGAGGGATTTGCTTGCTGTTGTTTGGGCCTCCATTATTGTCTAACTATAGGTGAAGTTGTTCGGGTTGAAGTCGGTGGTGAGGTTTTCTTCACATTGTTCGATTGTGGTAACCATATGATAGATTTACCATCATAGTATACTTGTTTTTGTCGAAGTACATGCACATGCCTCCATCTGTGAGACAAACACTGTAATTTGGTAGCCGATGTGCTTGGTGCTGAGGCTTTCTTCTTTGTGCAAACTTAGGGGACTGTGATGCACTCGGGGACCCAAGCTTTGGTATTTCTTTGGTAGTACCCTTGTGCTTGCAGCAATGTTTTTGGTACCCACACTTGTTGCATTGGCTTGTTGCATTGGTGGAGTTCTTTGAGGAACTCGCATAGGCTTTTGTGGACGGTGTTGTGGAGTACTCTTCTTCTTCCTTGGCTTTCGAGTGCTTCGTTGCGGAAGAGGTTTTGATTGTCGAGGTACCCAAATTTGATTGGCACCTTCATAGTAGCCTTGAGCTACAAGTAGCTGCTTCTTCACCCACATTTTGATACTATTAAGATATCATGATTGTGGGAGTCTTGGTGGAGTTTTCTTTAGGGTTGATGTGGAAGGTTTGGGCCCCGCCTTGACTTTGGTTGGCGCTGAGGCTACAGGTTTGAGACTCATTGGCATTGTTAATGATGAGGTTAGAGTCTCTTGTGGAGTGGCTATCGATGAACGAGGCCTTTGAGCATGTGGTTATCTTCATTGGTGAGGTTTGTTGATGAAGATGCATAGGATCCGGGGCCTCTCCTTTGAGATCCCTATTAGAGATAGATGGTTGGGCTCTATGAAATTCTTCAGGAATAGTTGCTGATTGCGAGGTTTTGGCATCGAACTTCGTAGGTGAGGATGGGGTTGAAGGAGTAGAGGCTTTATCGGAGTTGGTTGTTGACGTAGATGGTAGGTCATTGTGTAGAGGGGCTTTTGTGGAAGAGGCTTGTATCCTTTTGCATTCAGCATCATAGATATCCATTAAAGTTGGATCCTCTTCTTGGCAGTATGGTACTGTCAACTTTTTATCATTGATCATCATGATGACTCTATCGCTAGCAAAGCACAGTGGTGCTTGGGTAGCAACAGTCCATTTATGCCCCAAGATTAAATCTGCTTCCAACACATAATCAACCACAAAAAACTTGCAAGTAAGGGGGTTAGTTTCAATATACATTGCATGTTCAAAGTACCCCATACATGGCATGTTTAAGTCTTGTGTAAAGTTAATCCTTTCAGGATGTGCCGTGAGTGTTGGTTGACCTAACAAATCCCATAGCTCGAGGGTCATGAGATTGTGTTCTCATGTTGGATAAAGTTGTGCTTGAGCTGTGGTGATTTCATTTGAAATTTCCAATCCAACTAGAATCCTAGGGATCTTTTTAGTAAGATATGTTGGAAGTTCCAACTCTTGCAAGCTTTCTTCCTCCCATAATAGCAATTGTACATTGCCTGCAAGGTGACTGTTGCATGGATTCATCTAGTGAATACAACGATTCACTTATCCAAGGTCCACCAAAGACGACATCATACTCAAGGGAATCTAAGGTAACATGAAATGTAAATTCCATATCGCCATCAATTGTTTGAGTAGTGTATCTAAAGTAACCTAGAACTTCAATGTTTTGTTCATTGGTTCCTTTGCTAGACTATTGCTTGTAGGGATGAGTTTAGGTTGTCTCAATGATACCCAAGTGTCTATTGTCATGATGTTATGACTTGCTCAAGGGCTAATCAATGCGCGTTTGCGTAAACATCATTGCTTGGCAAAAAATCCAACCATACCATGATAGAATCTTCCAAAGGAACCATGGATGTTTCAATTATTGACTCGGTTTCAGATCCTATTTCTGTTTCATATTCCCATTCACTTTCATCCTCTGTTTGTGTCTTAGCTTTTTCAAGAGTACCCAATGCGTACACTGGCACACTTGGCCCTTTGACAAATCTTAATGAGGGCTGTTTGGAAACTTGTGAATCCTCACAGTCCTATTTTATGTAGTTCGTTATGTCCTTGTATAACTCAGGTTGAGCTATTAAAGGTGCAAGTGCTGATGTGATGCTGGCTTTATCATCATGAGAGGAGAGCATTCCTCCGAATGAGGTTTTGAGAGACTGTTTAAATCTTGTAAGGGAATTATCAAATTCCTCACGTGCTTTCTCAAGTCTATAGTTCGTTATTTCAAATGACTCTTCTGTAGAGAGTATGTCTTCCTCTTGAAAGGGGAAGCGGTACTCTTCTAGGCTTTGAATCTTGGTCGCTCTTTTAGGATTGGCATTATGAGGCTCAATCACAACCGGTGACCCTGTAAGACATTCAACCAAGCTAAGCATGCTCTCCTGAGCTTGCTTTTTACATTCCGGATATGTCATGTGATCATTATTATCCATTTGGGGTGATTGGGTGGGTTCTAGTTTCTTGATTGGTCTATGTGGTGCATTGAGCGAAGAGTAAGAACTTGCTTCATCCTCACTTAGTGATGTACTAGAACTTGTTTCAGTCTCTGATTTTCTTTGGTTTGTTAGTTTTTCATTATGTTTACCCATGCGACGAGATCGAATTTTCTTTTGGGTTTTTGTATCCTGTGTCGCACGTATGGGTGTTGTGGTCTTTGAGATGGATGCTTCTACATCCTGTATAGCTTTTGGCTCTTTTGGGATTATGTCCTCTACAGACTCCTTTTGGGATTATGTCCTTTACAGACTCCTTTTCCCTATCTTTTAACTCGATCTTGGTTTCAATAATTTTTTGTCCCTTGTTTTTCTTGGGTTTAGAAGGTTTTGTTTTCTCTTTTGGGTTCTATTTTACAGCATGTCCTTCTACCCATGATTGAGCATCGTTTATTTTCTCCCATGCGGTGACTGCCTAACAGAAGAAGAACCAAAGAGGCCATAGAGCCCCAAACGTACAAATCTTTGGACATACAGTTGATCTCCACAATGAAGCCAAGATATAAACACTCGTGGAACCGCTCGCTTTTAGTGGGAGTTCCCCCAAGACGACTAGCTAGTGGCGTGGCCAACCTTGGTTGACATCTATATACGTGGACTCATTCAGCCACCCACCCCTCACATCTTCTGCTCTGCGACTATTATTGTGGTAAATAATTTCCGGTTGATGACCATTGATCGTTTTGAATCTTATTGGATTGAAACTTGTATCGTGCAAGTTTTATGCGACCCCTACAAGTACATTAAAAGAGATCATCATCCTTACAAGGGGATGGACCGTGGGCTACGGATTGCATTGTCAGTAGTAGTAAAGAAGGACCACGATGCTTGAGCTCCCCCTTTGTAATGGCTATCGTACTCTTGGTGAACGAGGTCTTCCCAAACCTATCAACATCCCAAGCCTCCTCCTCCACTTACAAGCTACCACCCACAATAGGCAACCTCTAATGCTACACCTCATTCTCACCTCATTGCATCGGCCCCAACCCCTCCAACTCTATGGGAGAACTATTAAGCTACTAGAAGCCCAGGGCTTCTATGAAGGGAATCTGTCCATTTGGGTCCCAAAAACTTCATTGTCCACACAACCCCAAAAGCCAAAAAGATCCAAGCAATGGCCTTAGTACCTAGTAACACCCCCAATGTCAACGCTTCGTTAGATCCTATTAAAATTTCTAGCTGCACAAGGATTCTATGAAGGAAACCCCACATCTGGGTGCCAAAATCGAAGAAACTTGTGCCTTGGACCCTTGTAAATGCACCCTGAATGTCAAATCCAAGTGGGTGTGGAGACCGAGGTCCTACCTCCAAGGGGAACTCCTAGAGTCGAAGCAGGAATGGAGAGTAGTTGTGGCAATACCCCCGATGTGTGTGCTAGACTTGCCAATGAAGTTGGTGGAAGAAACCTTGGTCGTGCTACCAAGCCCATGCATTATGGTTGCATTTGAAATAGTTTTGAATTTTGGTAAGCCACCTAGGGTTCCATGTGCTCCACTATCGCTCATAGTTACGTTGCAATCCCAGAGGGATCCCCACGGTACCACGACACGCTCATGTGCCTCACCAACAACATCAACTTGCCAGTTGGAAGGTCAAAGTTCAAGAAAGCATACAAGCCAAGCCAACCATGGTGGTGTCGTCCAAGATTTTGTCATGTGGATGGGCAAACACGCCCACTGAGCACACACAAAATAAGCCTCGAACCCTAGATAATTTGTACATATGTAATGTAGCCCTCCCCACTCAAGTGTACATTTATGAAATGCCTATACTAGTGCATCCCAACCCTGACGAATGGCTTGGGGAAAGAAAAGCACCAATCATGAGCATCGTCCTCAAGATAAATTCAAAGTTTTGTAAAGTTCTTGAACACTCCATCTATCTTTGAAGGACTGATAGTGTCTCGTTCTTTAAGAGTCCACCAAAACCATTGTTGAAAATCCCATACACACAAGTGCTAAGTGTGCATGGATGCTCTTCAAGCAAAAAAGTTATCATATGGCGGCAGACTTAAACAGTGAACTTAAAAGCTCTTTAGTTCCTTGGGAAAAAAATCCTTTCACAAGAAGATTTCTCAGATTTTGAAAAGCCGATAAAGCTTTTGGCTTTTTTTTTTTTGCTTTTTGGAAAAAAAGTGTATAGCAATGCACTACTCAATTTTGGGAAGCACATTTCAGCTCTACCACATAGCTAAGAAGCCACATGTGACTTGTGTGTCAAAGAAGCAAAATAAAGCAACCCTATGGTGTGTCCCTTCTAGCTGTCCGCTCTATTCTAAGAGGACGGTGTGATGTTCTTATGGTGTTGACGAGAAGAAGAAGAATCAAGAAGATGGAGGTAAGTCAATTAATCTAATCTCATCCTTCTAATCCTACATATGCATATGTTTAATTGCATGTTTTCATTGTTAATTGAATGAATGAAATAAAAATAATGTTTTCTGACACGACAAGGTCTATTTATACTAGAAAGAGAGAAATTAACATAAACAAAAAAAATATGTGCACATCAATAAAACCCATTTTGGCAACAATTTCCTCCCTAATGTATGTAGCCTCATGCGTTGATATTTATATATTATTGAAGCCAAGCCAATTTAGGCTAAGACCATACATTTATTTTTACAATGGAGTGGCTAGCGTGTATGATACTTTTACATACATAAATATGTGGTTTGCATGCCTTATCTTTTAGAAGTTCAAGCATACCTCTTGCTTTTTCAAAAAGGAGAGATAACTACAACTTATTTTAGGCTTGGAATTCATGATGGTAAAAGTCTTTTATTAAAGCATAAGGTATTAAACCTTAAAATTTTTATGCTCTTTAAAGCACACTTTCAAAGCCCGTAGTCTCTTATTTACAACCTTGAAAACTCTACACCCACACCAGCTTTTGCCTTTTCAAAGAAAATACTTAATCAATGTCATCAAGTCATTCTTTTATGAGCTTGTATCCAAAAATCCATCGTCTCCTTGCCCTCTTTCTGAATTTCTAATAAATAAGCGGATCAATATAGATTGAAGGGTGTCCGTTTGGGTCAACTGGAGATCTGAGGATTGGTTCTAAGCTGATTGGTGCCCTTTGAGTTGGGATCCTAGTGTCCCCTAGTTCTGATTCTTATAAATTTTCCTCTTGTGTGCCTATTAGTGGTGTAGTAGAGGCCACGTGTTCTAGGAACGGGAGAAATAACATTGGAGTTACAAAAGACTACAAAAAAAGAAATGTAGCACATGCTAGAAAATCACCATAGAATGAAGAAGTTGAAGCCTACAAACTCTTCCATGAGAATTTCACATTCTCCATTTTGCATTCAACTACAAGCATAGTTTTAGCTAGAGAATTAGAGCAACAATAGATAGAATTAGAAGAAATAACAACTGATAGAGGGTATAAAAACTTGAAAGGACATCTGACACATTGCACCAAATACTATTATTTGAAGTATCATAGAAAAATATATAATTTAAATTTTTGTATGTACTCAGATCTTTCTTGACCACTTATTGCATAAGTTTTTCTTTGCAACATGATTAATCAACAACAAATGGAACATCCATTTACATCTTCTATTTTACATGATATCTGGACACCTTAGAATTTGAGAGAAGATTTATTGATTTTGAACAACACTTTATCTTTGAATGTTTTGAGTATGAATTCAACTTCATGTTTGTTTAAGCACACTCATCTACCTGTATAGGCAAATAAGGCTACCCAAGCATACTAGTTGAAGATTCTAAAAACATGGATGAAGTTATTTAACTACCACATTGTTTGCAACCAAAGTCCAATACTATTACCCTTTTTAGATGCATCATGTGATACACACAGCTAATGTTGGAACTAATGTTCATATAGTTATGTCCTATGGTTGTCCTATGGTTGAGCAACTTGAGATCTCCTACCCAATTTGAATTAGCATAACCCTCTAGAAGTGATCCTCTCTTGTAGGTTATCCCACATGCTTAAGTACCCTGTGGATGTTTGAGAACATAAAGATTGGATCTTCCCTAAGGTTAAGAGAAAAACTAACACATAAATAGTGTGCAATCTAGTGTTGCTAAATATATCCAAGAGCCAATCAACCTTATGTATAAGTATCATCAACCATCCCATAAATGATGACATGGGTTTGCAATTTTTCATCCCAAATGCTTGTAGTGCCTCTCTTTAAGATCTTTACTATGAGATAAAAGCAGAGTTCGAGTTTTGCCACATCTTCATTCCAAGGAAGTAATATAGAGGTTATATGACATCTTCATTCCAAGGAAGTAACAAAGAGGTTCTACCACATCTTCATTCCAAGTAAGTAATAAAGAGGTATGACATCTTCATTCCAAGTAAGTAATAAAGAGGTTCTACCACATCTTCATTCCAAGTAAGTAATAAAGAGGTTTAAATTGTATAATCTCAAACTTTATTTTTAGCATGTCCTTTGTGTCTTGGATCTTTTACTTGTGTTTACTTGTAATGATAAGATCATTTACATACATATATTGATCAAAGAAATTTTATCCTCCTATGAAAAATAGATAAAAGTAGCCTCTAAAGGACTCTCTATAGTGGAGAAAATAGATAAAATAAGCATCCAAAGGACTCTTATTGATGAATACTATAGGGGAAAAACATAAAACAATATGATGATATCAAGCATGTACAAAGGACTCTTATTGAATCCTATCATGGAGAAAAATAAAACAATATGATGATATCAAGTATATGGGGGTGTCTTTCAGCTTGTATAAAGACTTTTTTAGTCATCAATAGAGTTTGTCCTCCACTTCCTACACATGGAAATATAGTTATTGCTCTTGAGTCCACATAGAACTCCTCTTAGACATCTCCCTACACATGGAAATATAGTTATTGCTCTAGAGTCCCCGTAGACCTCCTCTAGAGACTTTTTTAGTCATCAATAGAGTTTGTCCTCCACTTCCTACACATGGAAATATAGTTATTGCTCTTGAGTCCACATAGAACTCCTCTTAGACATCTCCCTACACATGGAAATATAGTTATTGCTCTAGAGTCCCTGTAGACCTCCTCTAGAGATCTCTATTTAAAATGGCTTATTTGGAAAATTGGCTATTCACCACCACGGTGCTTATGCATGCTCTATGAAAATATCCCTTGGTAACAAGCTAAGCCTTGTGTTTATCCAATGTCCCATCCAAGTGAAACTTTTTCTTAAAAACCCACTTGATTTTTGTTACCTTTACCTTACTTGGCTTTTCAATAGCTCCCATGTGTAATTTTTGTCTACAGTATCAAGCTCATTTTGCCTGTAGTATGAAGGTCATTTTTCATGGCTATAAACTAATATTATTTTTGGCTTCCTCAAATGATATGGGTTCAAAAGCCTACATAATGTGCATCACCTAGGTGTAAATAATTGAATAACTCCCATGAGTCTAAATGTTCTACATTTATCTCCCTAATGCGCCTTGACCATCTCAATCTATATCTGTTGCCTTCAGAATATCCAAAACTCTCTTAATGTCCAATATAATCACCTAGGTCTATAAGGCTCTTTTGACTCCTATCTTTCTACTAGGGCATCTTTCTCTTCCTCCCCCTCTAGAATTTTGATGATTGGATCCTATATTTATTGTTAAATATTGGGTTATAGTATGGCTCATATCTACCCCTTCTAAAGGAGAACCAGGTGTCCCTTAGAAGAATGCATCATAGTTTACCATAATCTTCTAGTCTTTTAATTATAGAGCCTATAGCCCATAGTTTAGAGAGTTGTATCCAATGAAGATATGGTTCCTACTTTCTAAATTTTGGCTCCTACCTTTTGGATCTTATCTTTCTATTGGTGAATCTACATGTTCCTCCTTTAGAATCTCAATAATTAGATCCCCCCCTTCTCCTACTAAATTTCTTTCAAGGTGAAAATGCTTTCACCTAGAGTGTGTAATATGGCATATTTCGATGGTGAAGTATGGCCTTAGACATCCCCCCCATATACCTATTTTTTTCTCTATGCCACCGATTTTTGGGATGGAGTTTAAGAAGTGGTAAGCTTCATTTGGATGGTATGTTGCTTATAATACTTCATGGCACTTTGAATATTATTAACCTTCCCAATCCAAACTAAGAAAATTGACTATATGGTTTGATTGTTTATCTACTTTAACCATCCATTCATGTAATATAGCAAAGACTTCACTTTTCTTCTTGAAACAATACACCCATGTTTTTTTCAAAATCATCACATAAAATTAAGAAAATAAATCATCCCTTTTAAGGTGTCATTTTTGTCTTACTATAGATGTCACAAAACACCAACTCCAACAGTTTTTTTGCTCTATATCAAGCCTCCTTTGAGAACACTTTCTGATGTTTCTTACCTCTCATACAAAAAGTCAAAAATTGTTGATAGATATTTGGCTTTGGGAAGCCCTTTAATAGAATATTAAATAATATATTTTCAAGTGTGGAGTAACTCGAATTAGCATGCCTTTGGTGCCACAATCGATCATCTTCACATCAGTCTAGGGTGAAAAGTTGTAAGCTTATAGAGTCCATCATGCTAGACTTGAATGAAAGTAATTTCATGTTCCTATCTTATACTAAGATGGTGTGTACATCAAGCTCCATCATAATAAAATATTTAATAATATATTTACAAGTGTGGAATAACTCAAATGATCATGCCTTTAGTGCCACAATTAATTGTCTTCACAATGGTCTAGGGTGAAAACTTGTAAGCTTATAGAGATATTAGATTCTTACAGGGGTCATAAACAAATAAAACAACTCTCTTTTCTCCTCTATGATCATATATGGAAACCTTTCCTTTGCTCTTTACTAGTACATTTCAATCATTCCTACCAATCCCTACATTTTAGTAATGACTAGTGCAAAAGTCTTGTGATCCTCCTCCATGCTAAGGAAGAGGGCACCATCATAGAGACACTATCTCTATGTCATTGGCTTGGGTCTTCTCCTTGTTTTTCTTCTGTTTTACCTCCATTTCATAGAAACTCTTAGCAAAAATGCATTTCTCATTGTGAATGGAGCATACCTTATCCTTTTTCTTATTAAAAAGAACTACCACTAGTATATCCCCACTAGTAGATTGACTCTTTCATTTGGAATTACTAGTAATACTATTCTATACCCCACTAGATTGACTCTTCCATTTGGAATTACCAATGATACTATTCTATACCCCACTAGATTAACTCTTCGTTTGTTATTACCAGTAATACTATTCTATACCCCACTGAGATAGACTCTTCTATTTATAATAACCCAATAAATACTATTCTATACCCCGCTAGATTGATTCTTTTGTTTACAATAACCAAATAAATACTATTCTATACCTTGCTAGATTGACTCTTTTGTTTACAATTACCTAGTAGATACTATTCTATATCCCACTAGATTGACTTGTCTGTTTTGTAAACTTACCAAGTAATACTATTCTATATCCCACTAGATTGACTTGTCTATTTGTAATTACTAGTAATACTATTTTAAACTCCACTAGATTGACTCTTTCATTTGCAATTACCCAGTAAATACTATTACATACCCCACTATATTGACTCTTCCATTTGCAATTATCACGTAATACTATTTTATAACCTTAGAAACTTTAGACCCTTCCCTCTCGTCATGGCCTTACTAGCTATTTACACCTCCCACCATAATATAAAGTAAACCCTAATGGCTCTTTGAGTGTACTCTCAAAGCATCTCCTCCCACTTTGTTCAAATAACTGATTACCCCTCTCCTACTACGTTAGTGATGTTGCCAAGGCTAAAGCTTACTCACTCTAGCATATTTTATGAATTATTATTATTTAGTTTTCCTAAAATGACTCATTTATTTTATTTAGAAAAAATTTTAATATTATTTTTTTCTCTTTTCAACTCCAACATGCAAGGGGGTGCACATATGCACATGGGAAAATCCCAAATAATTTATGCTCATGGCAACTTGGCCATTTGACTTAAGTTTCATTTTACTAATTTTTATTTTCTCAAACTCCCAAGTCTCTCTCATCAAATACACACTTCTTTAAAAAATTACATTCTCTCACTAGAAAGTGCACCTTAGAAAATAATACCTTAGTTACATTAGGGTATAGAAAAAGAGATCTTATATTCTCCCCCACTTGAACATCTGAGATATCCTCATCTCATGAATTGGGGATAATCCTTCCTCAAATCTTTCTCTTTCTCCCAAGTAGTGTGGTTTTTTAAATATGGAGGGAGTAAAAGTTCATAAGCTTGATCTCTCTGATTCTCCGTGCAATCACATGTGTCATTTTCTTATACTTTCCCAAGGAGAGAGAGAACTTCTCTATTACCTTCATTAAGCTAGTAGATCTCTTCAAATCGGCATACTACTTTTGCCTATCCTAGGTAGCTTTAATGTCCTTCTTTATAGACTACACAATTAAGTGGAATCCTTCCTGGATTTAAGAGTTAGACTATTATTCATCCAAACCCACCCCGATGACATATATAAATCCCATGGTGCTCCCCAACACCATTACCTAACACCATTGCCTATGCCTAACCAAGTGTGCTAACCTGAATATAATTCCTACAATGGAATGTCCACATGCTCCTAGAATGCACCTACCTTAAGGGCCTAATAATCCCTTTCCTTTAAACCACATGGCCACATGGATGCAATTTTTTATTATGCCCTCAATATCTACACGTGACATTGAGTTTTCTATAGTCTTCATGCACCTTGAGCTTCCTATTATTTTTAGGCATCATGACTATAGAAAATATCTAGTTAACCTTAGAAATAAACCCAGCCTTTGAGAGATTATCAATGTCTTCCTGCCTTTCATGCTAGTTTGTTGAAGAAGTACGTTACAGATCCTAGTTATATATATTGGATGATGAACAAGTTGCTTTTCTAGCCAAAGGACAAGCAGATCTAGAACCAAAAATAGTTTTGGACGTCAGAGAAAAGCCTCTTAAAGGAGAATTTAATTAAGTGGAAGCTTTTCCTGACTATTTTTACCTTTTTGGCATACTTTTAATACCTCTGCATTTAGATAGGATTTTATGGAATTCAATGTTAACATATTGAGGATCCACTTCTTTCAAATTAGGATTTATACTTGAGTATCCGCGTCTTTTAGATCAGAATCCATGATTTTTTCTCTTGAGAAAGGAGAGTACTTTTGCATAGATTGCAATGTTGCACTTGTTCTTTAGTCATATGATTGCAATGTTGCACTTGTTCTTTGGTCATATGATTGCAATACCTAGGATGTAAGTACTCATTTCGGCTAAAAAGGTGACAATTGGGGCTCTTGGGATCATCAAGGAAACTTGTAGGCCTTGTGGAGGAGAAGGCTTCATTTTTTGCACATAAGGTACAACACTATCCTTACAAGCCATTTGTCAAGGTACAAATAGACCTTTAATTTGAATTTTATAATTTCTCTCAATTATTATAATTAATTTTCATGATCAATTTTATGAGGATAATATTTAGATTAAATCAAGTTATAGATCCTTATTTTCTTCATAACCCCGAAGGACACAATACTCTAAGGTTCAAAAAATGACCTTATAGCCTTAGAAAATTTAATCTATGCCGAACCTTGTGAATACTATCGGTGTCTGGTCAAGACCTAGCACTTATGTGGTTCTCGACCACCTAGTCGACTCTGGACAAGCAACGACTAATACAACTGTGCCTAATGCAATAATCCAACACTGGCGCGTTGATGATGAGCTGTCGGTCTGCTTAAGTTTAGGGAAGTTAATTGTCATGACTGCAGAGAGGTTAGATTTAGGTCCATCATGATTCCTGATGGAAGTCACACCTAGACAGGAATGACTTTTAATTCTAATTCCAGACAGGAGTCATGTCTAGACACAACGGCTCTTGATCGTGATTCCAAACAGGAGTCACATCTAGATAGGAACGGCTCTTGATCCTGATTCCAAACAAGAGTCACGTCCAGACAGGAACGACTCCTGATCCTGATAGGATTTAACATCCGGATAGGAATGCACAATTAACACAGACTAGACAAGGGATAGATAGAACTCTACTGTGCAGAATAGAGATGAGATGGAGATCAACCCAAGAAACATTCTTTAGTATTGCTAACATGGGGAAAATCACATGCTCCTACACACAGCCATGGAGTACACATGTACAAATGAGTATAGTTTAAGAGACATGGATCAAGAACAAGATAAAAGATACAAGAAGCAAAACATCATAGTGTATTCTATATTCATCATCTCGTATATGTACAAGAATCATGTACATACCACAGTTATATCGAGTTTGCATACAAGAGGGGATTTATATAGCCATCCAACCATGTGACTATTGGGCTCCCATAACCTCCACAAGAACCTAACTCCACAACTAGCCCTCTTGTAACCACTTCTTAATATGACATCTTGTAATAACCAAATCCCACAACTCATTAGCCTAAGCTAATGCTAGTAATGCTAGGGGGTATTCACACCTAAGCTAATGCCAAAATGCAAAGTGTGTACACACTCGCCGTCAATACCTCTCTTCCCCTTTGTTTAGTTGAGTGTGTACTATTTCCTATATCAATGCCAAGTACATCATGAAAACCTGTGAATAAGTGGCTTCCAGAAGGTACAATGCAAGCCATTTCAAGTTATAGAATATATCATGTAGAACCACAAAAATTGATTCTAGACCAAGGAGATGGTGGGAAGATGATTTTCACCAATCTGATGAAGAGTCCACAAGTATATGTTGATGAAGAGTCTTGTCCATGGGCACTCAAGTGTGCTACCATATGTGTCAATGTAGCTACATGCTTCTGCTCCTTGTGTCTGGGAAGTCAACTTTATCTCTGGAAGTCCACAAATTGAGTCCTCCCTTGGGTTCTAAAATTACAACATCCAATAAGTAACTGCATTTTATAAATCATTACATCATTTTCTTATGCTTTTAATATTTCCATTTTGATTTATATTTTGTTTGTTCCTTTTTCTTATAGGCAACTCGGTAGGGACCTCACTGAACTTTTCCTCCAGACCTCATGCCTTCTCACTGGGTCGTACGGGCATCTCGGCAGGTATCTCATTGATCTTTCTCCTCTGGGTTTCATGCCTCTTTATCTGAGACTTATAGGCTGCTCAATAGGGATCCTCAATTGGGCTTCCTCCGGACCTCATGCCTACTCAATAGGTCTTATAGGCAATGTAAGATTCCTCCCCATCCTCTCAAGATGTCCAGCATCTTCCCCTGTAATCAAATCCCTTTTCAGAAATATAAAAGATCTTGTTTCTACTAGTTTTGGCCTAGAGAGAGAAAGTTCTAGAGAGAGAATATTCAGATTCTAAATATTTTTTTGGATGGAAAAATTTCTCATCTGATTAAAATAAGTTTCCCTGAAACAGAAGTTCAAAAAGATTTCTAGAAGGTGCATTAGAAATTAAGTATAATTTGTTCAAGAGGCATTATCCTGAGGGTCAAGATTTTTTTGAAATTTTAAATTAAGGTTCCTATGGACCAATAAGATTCATCCAAATGTAGGGAGGAGATAAATAGAAGAATAAAAGGAAAATCCCCCAAAAATGAGTAAATACTCACATAAGATGAAGAGTTGACTAAGGACAAGGTTAATAGTTAAAAAAGTGAGATATTTAGGTGAAATGATGCATTTTTGACACCTCAGTATGGGGGAATTCCCCTCATGAAGGATGCACCTATTTCACATGCTTGAATGAGTTTTAAACTCCCAAATAATGAGATATTTTTATCTCTCCTCTCTCCTGTTTCAACTAGATCCAAAAAGTGAGCAAAACTGACCCAAAAATGGTCAAAAATTGACCAAACTGATCTGGAAAATTCTAGAATCAGTTAGCTTGGTTAGAAGCTCACTTTTTCCTATAAATAGAAGCCTTCCCCTTTGTTGAAACTCAATAGTGTTTTGCACTGTTACCCTGCCTCTCCCAAGTGCCAAAAACAGTGAATTTTACTCATAATTCATTAGTTTTTGACCTTCCCTCTTCTAAAAGATTGGTGGCCACTCTTGTTTCAAACAAGATTTGAACCCTCAAACCATCAAGCCAAAGCAAAGCTCTCAAATTATCAATGTAAGTTGGAGATTCTTCTCTTTTCTAATTCTTTTATGGTTTTTTATGATTTTTGTCTTCTCTAAATTGAATGGATGTTATGCCTCATTGAAAAAAGGCATTCCCCTCTCTTCTTTAGTAAATCCAACCATTCTTTATCCTAGATGATTGATTATTAGAAGAAATCAAGTTTTTCATAATGTTCTCTTAAATAAGTAGAAAATGTTTACACTAGAATGGTTTAAATACTCTTGGTGAACTTCTAATTAATTATAATGAGTTAAAAATTGAAAAATGGTCAGCCATACAAAGGAGGTTATGGTAAAATTTTCTAAAAATTTGTGAAATAAACTTCATCTTTTATTAATCAAAAAGAGTAATCCCCATCATTAGAGCATTCTAAAAGTGTCATTTTCATTCATGCATAGAAAGATGCATATTGATTAATTTTTATAAAAGAATGATTTTCAATAGAATTAAATTCTAGGAAAGATACTTATTGATAAATTTTTTAATTATGAAAGTGTTACTTTCTTCATTATGGATTTTTTATGCATAAAATAATGCATAAAAGTATATTCTTTTATTACAAAAGAGTTACTTTCATCATGTTGATTTTTATGCATAAAAGTATGCATAAAAGAATAATTCTTATTATAAAAGTGTTACTTTTATCATTATTGATTTCTATGCATAGAAGTATGCATAAAAGATTATTTTTTTAATTATAAAAGTGTTACTTTTATCATATTTGATTTTCATGCATAAAAATATGCATAAAAGATTATTTTTTATTTATAAAAGTGTTACTTTTATCATATTTGACTTTCATGCATAAAAGTATGCATAAAAGATTATTATTATTTAATTATAAAAGTGTTACTTTTATCATTATTGATTTTTATACATAAGAGGATGCACAAAAGAAATGTATTTTTATTATAAAAGTGTTACTTTTATCATTATTGATTTTTATGCATAAGAGGATGCATAAAAGAAATTTTTTTTTATTATAAAAGTGTTACTTTTATCATTATTGATTTGTATGCATAAAAGATATATTTTTTATATTAAAAGTGTGATTTTCATCATAAATGATTTTTATGCATAAACATATACATAAAAGATATTTTTTATATATTAAAAGTGTGATTTTCATCATAAATGATTTTTATGCATAAACATATGCATAAAAGATAATTTTTTTATATTAAAAGTATGATTTTCATCATAAATGATTTTTATGCATAAACATATGCATAAAAGATATTTTTTATATTAAAAGTGTGATTTTTATCATAAATCATTTTTATGCATAAAAGAAATTCTTTCATATTAAAAGAGTGATTTTCATCATAAATGATTTTTATGATGATAAAAGTGTGACTTTTATAGAAATAGATTTTATGCATAAATAGATGCATATAGAATGATTATATTTAAATAAGGGTTCTCTTAATCCTCTGTTTAATTTTCGTAAAAATTAAAAATAAATAAATAAGTAGATAATATGTGAGAAGAAATACTACCTTTTCATATTCACTAAGATGGTAATGAGAAAATTCAATTAAACTATCGAAGTCGGAGATCGAGATAAATGATTATTTTATTCCTTCATAAGAAATTCATGTTTTAGAAATCTGTAAGCAAAAATTCGTCGACGAAATTTAGAAAAAGAGAAATTGAAATAGTACATTTCGAGAAAGATAGTTTAGGAAGAACCTTTCCAGACCCAAACTCTGATTCAGACTATTGACCAAGACCTAATTTCTTTGTCAATGACGATGAGCTCAATTCAGGAAAAATGCACTCAAAACACCTACCGAAATCTGAAACTAAATTAAGACTTTTGATTTTAATCTGAGGATCAAGTTAACAGAACTCGAGGAATTCTATTTGGAATTCAGACCTGGATCTAGAAGTATTGAGATACAGATTTAAGATTATTCATGGTATTCAAACAAAATCAAAACTGAGAACTTGCATAGAAACCCTCTTTTTTAAAGGACTGTCTTATGCCAGAATGCTGGGGAGGGAGCATTTGGCATATATGTTTATCTAAGGGAAGTTCGGTTGCAACAGCTGGCGGGGAGTGTTCGAGGGATAGCTCACGCAGCAAAAACCTGCCCAGGTTGACCAGCCTGGGTATGGTGAAAAATGGTGTGCTTCCGGTACGACGGGCGAGGGCCGACAAAACGGTCCCTGAGTGAAGTGCCAGGACACCTAAGGAAAATCCTGGAGGGTTCTGACCAGGCGATGCACGGGCTCGCGGTGCTTAGAACACCCATTCGTATGTCGAGGAAGATATATATATGTATGTTGATGAAGTGATTATTGTAATCTGTTACTGGATCTCGTTGCTGACCAGCTGGTCCCAACGCAGAGTCCAGAGTGGTACTGTTTTTGTGAAACAAGGGATTGAATGGAAATTTTGAATTATGAAATCTCTGATCATATCTGTTTTGTCAATGGATTATTTTTATATTAAAGTTTTAAAGAGGAGTGTATGCATATCTGTTTTCTAAAGCTAAAGTTAAGAAAGGCATTTCAATTATGGGTGGGTGAGTACTTGTTTGGTTCCACCGATTCCAGTGGTAGGGTGGTGGCTAACCCATGGGCCGGATGGGGTTAGGCTGGAATCAGTGGAGTTTTAATAATCAAACTGAAAAATCTTAGGATTACGCTAGAATTCGAGTAGCTAGTTAATTCCCTGATAAGTTTCTCAATTGAGTGGATCAACGGCTGTGCCTGATCTTGATTAGGAAAAAAGCGTTGAATTTACTCAGATGATCAAATTATATCAGTGATAGTTTCCTTCTATCTGGTTTATTCAGGATAGTTTAGATTAATCTCGTTTAAAAAAAAATTCGGTAAGAAAATTCAAAAAGGTGGAATCATCCCCGCTTTCTGAGCATGGGAAATTTTCCCGGTTTCGGTTTTCGGAGTGACCACCAGCCTAGTCTTGTGCCCGGACATTTGTGGGCGAGGCCGCGAGTGAGAAACCCTGCCCCGCGCATGAGGGGGTTGCTTCCGCTGTCAGCTACTACCGGGAGTCCGGCGCGTGGAAGGGGCAGAGGGATCTCACAGTTGTGGTATCAGAGCGAAGTTGAAAGCTAATAAAGGATAAATAAATTCTTATCAGAAATTGATAATAAAAACTCAGAAAAAACATTTTTCATAATGTATTTTCATTCCGTAAGCTTCTTTAATGAAGAATTTTTAATCAAAGAAATTGTTTTTATAGATGGAAGTTCCCTATTTATCTGGTATTCCCGACCTCACCCAGTCTCAAGATATGACTGCGTTCGCCTTCGAGCATCGCATTTCTTCCGCTTCAACTCGAACAAGCCAAGCTAGACTCGCACGCCATTTCGAGGATTCATATTTTCCTAACCCAGTGGAGAAACTACAGCATAAGTGGTTTGCAGGGCAGTATGTCCACGCCTCTTGCGACTGCTGTGCAATGCTGTTGGCAGAACCTCTCATTGGCTATGATTCTGTTAAAGCTGAAAATGGTACGCGGCATCATTCTATATCATTCGACGCCTCAGAATTTCAGACTTTCATGCCAAGTCTACAGACTCCTTAGTTGTTTTATTGCTAAGGAGAAAATAATAGCTCCCTTGTCAATAAGTGAACATTTGTATCAGGGCATGGCTATGGCCCAGTATCGTCGTCTTATGCGACTCCCGAGGAGATTTTGAATTCTGGAGCCGAGCTACTCTATGTTCATATTGCAACTTTTATATAAATATAAAAATGTTTTCTGAAGAAAAAATTTCCTGTGTAAGTGATTGTTTACGGACGATCTGATAAAGAAAAATCTGTTATCGAACATATGTCATATATCTCCAATAAGATCATTGTCTTGTTTAAGAAATTGTTTTTTGAACCTCTTAAGTCTTAGGATCTCGTGGATGATATCAAAATAAAAATTTAATAATATATAAATTTTTGACAAAATCATGAGACGAGGAAACTGTGGCCGTCAGCCAAACCCTCTCTCTGAAGATGACGAGCTTGACCCTGATGTTCGCAAGGCTCTTCATAGGACTCAGCCAGGACCCTTCAAAGGAGAAGGGGAGAACCTAGGCGAGGCTGTGAAGAAATGGGCGGAAGCCATGGAAGAATATTTTGACGTCACAGGCTACAATGAGCGGAGCAAAATAGCTCTTGCCCGGCTGAAAATAGTGGAAACAGCCAGGGTAGCATGGAGGAACCACTGTGACACCAACCGTCTGGAGACAGAAATACTCAGTCCTGGAACGACCAAAAAACCTATTTGAGAAAGAGATTTTGTCCCCCTGGATTTTTGGAAATCAAAATGAACGAATTCTTAGAGCTGAAGCAGGAGAGCAAAACCATCGAGGAATATCACCAGGCCTTTGCTCTTCTACTCAAATATTCACCACCTCTAGATGAAGAACAGCTCATGGCCAGGTTCATTCGGGGAATGAATGAACCCTTGGACACACTGGTCAAAAATGCCAAGCCAGTGTCCATGGGCTGAAGCAGTAAGAATGGCAAAGGATTTTGCCAAAGCCTTTGTAGTAAAGGTCCCGCCAAATCCTGCACCCTCTAACTTTAAAAGATTCGAAGCCCAGGGAAGTACTTCAAACTTTCCACCCCCGAAGAGGCAGCAAGGCCCAAATCAGAATCAGGATGCAGGGAGATTCCGAAGTGAAGGAAGATCCTTCCCCCAGAATACTTTCTCAAGAGCCCCACCTCTTTCAAGAAACCAGAAGGATGAGCTCAGAAGTGAAAACCGATGTTTTGGATGCCAAGGTTTTGGTCACCAATTGAAAGACTGCCCAACTCCTGCCATGTCAAGGGGACAGGGAAGTCAAGGACCCCAAGTTCAGAGACCAACTCCTTCATACCAATCTAATCAGGGTCCGTCTTGCCCAAGCCAGGGAAACCCCAGAAGAAATCCAGCTCAGCCATCTGCCTCTGTCCAGAGTAACCTTAGAACTCCCTCCCAGAACTGGGGCAACCAAAGAGAAAGAGTTCCACCTCAGACTGCAGTAGCTAGAGCAGTCACAATTTCAGATGTAGTAGAAGAGGAAAGAGGGCAAATCTTTGTTGCAATTGAAAACCAAGGACGACCTAACCGTCAGTTCTCAGTCATCCATACTCCAGCAGAATATCAGGGTAAGCCTTTTAAGCTTTTGATTGATTCAGGCAGTTCTCATTCATTCATTTCCCTTGGATGCTTGCGTAAGCTAGTCTTAGAACAGAAATCAGGGAAACCTATGCAAGTTGAATTGGCCAGTGGGAAGACTCTTTTCACTCACCATGAGACAGATCTTATCCAATTCAATCTAGATGGTGATGTAACGGACTGTCAGTTCAAAGTCTTACCTTTGGGAGTTTTTGACGGGATCCTTGGAATGGATTGGCTCCACAAAAATCAAGCGGACATACACTGTCACAATGGAACCATGACCTTCACGGGAACAAAGTTCAAGGAACTGGAGTTTCTGGATCCCCAGACCTTCAGTTAGTAAAAGCTTCCAGGTTACTGCTGAAAGGACTTAGGAAGAAGCAGCAAATTTATGTTGTCAAAATGAACCCAGTAGACTCAAAGCTTAAGGCTAAAGAACCAAAATGGTTAAATGAATTTGATGATTTATTCCCAGCAGCAGAATTAATAGAGATGCCTCCAATTCGGGAAGTAGATCATGTGATAGAATTAACCCCCGGCGCTCACCAGTAGCCCTACGCACGTACAAAATGCCAGTTCCTGAAGCCATCAAACTCAAGGAATAGCTTAGACAGCTATTAGAACAAGGGTTTGTAAGACCCAATGTTTCACCTTGGGGTGCGCCAGTTCTCTTTCAGAAAAAGAAAGATGGAATGCTTAGACTCTGTGTGGACTACAGAGGTCTAAATCAGCTGATAGTTAAGAATAAGTATCCTATCCCAAGAATTGATGAGCTTCTAGACAGGCTAAATGGAGCCCAGATCTTCACAAAGATAGATCTCAAATCCGGGTATTACCAGATCAGGATCAATGATCAAGATATACCGAAAACAGTCATCAATACTCGCTATGGGCATTATGAATTTACTGTCATGCCGTTCGGATTAACTAATGCCTTAGCTACATTCAATCGCCTAATGCAGGACATCCTCAGAGAATACTTGGATAATGTTGTTCTAGTTTTCTTTGATGACATTCTGATTTACTCAAAGAATACAGCTGACCATGAGACTCATGTCAGAAAAGTTCTTGAGATTCTAAGGAAGCACCAACTCTTTGCCAAAAAGAGCAAATGCACTTTCTCTGCCGCACGTTGAATACTTGGGCTTTCTGGTATCCAAAGATGGAATTTCTTCAGATTCCGCAAAAGTCCAAGCAGTCATAGATTGGCCTGAACCAAAGACAGTGAAAGAAGTCAGAGGATTCTTGGGATTGACTGGTTGGTATAGAATTTTTATACCAAAGTATGCTCTCATAGCTTCCCCCCTGACTAACCTTCTCAAAAAGAATACCCCATTTCAATGGTCTGCCCGCCAGGTGCTAGAGTGCTTTTGATAAGCTGAAGACCGCCTTGGTAACCAGTCCCATTCTGAAGCTGCCAGATTTCTCTCTACCCTTTGAGGTAGTAAACTGATGCAAGTGGTTTTGCCCTGGTGGGAGGTGCACTCATGCAGGAAGGTCATGCAGTGGCCTATGAATCCCGAAAGCTCAGAACGCATGAGAGGAATTATGCTGTCCACGACCTGGAATTACTTTCAGTAGTCTATGCCTTAAAGTTGTGGAGACATTACCTACTGGGAAAAAGATTCACTTTGATGACAGATCATCATAGCTTAAAGTGGATCTTTACTCAGAAGGACCTCAACATGCGCCAAAGAAGGTGGATGCAGACCTTACAGGAGTTTGATTTTGAAATCAAGTACCGCCCAGGCAAAGAAAATGTGGTAGCAGATGCCCTCAGCAGAAAAGCCTCCTTGCTTGCAATTACTGTAGTATCAAATCCTTTGATTATTGAAGCAAGAGAGAAGATCATGCAGGATAGATTCTTTGGCCCTATTGCTACCCTACTTATGCAGGAAAGCAAAACTCCGCAGGAGTTGAACAGAGTTCAAGGGTACAGCCTGGATGATGGCATTATGTATTATAATCGCAGACTATGCATCCCCAATGATGAGGGAACCAAGGATCAAATTCTGAATGAAGCCCATGACAGCCTTATAGCAGGACATCTAGGTTTCATCAAAACCTACATGTCTGTAAAGAAAAGCTTCTTTTGGCCTAGTCTGAAAAAGGATGTACTGAATCATGTACGTTAATGTCTGACATGCCAGAAAGTCAAAGCTGAAAGAGTAAAAATGCTTGGGAAGTTACATCCATTGGATGAAGTGGGAATGTATCAGTATAGACTTTATTACTGGATTACCTTCAGTGCAATCAGGTTACAACTCCATTTTCGTGAGTTGATAGACTAACCAAAGTTTACCATCTGATCCCAATAAAAGAAACCTACACTGCAGTGGATATGGCGAGAGTGTTCCTCAAAGAAATCTTCAGATTGCATGGCCTACCCAGAAGAATAGTAAGTGATCGAGATCCCAAGTTTACTTCAAGATTCTAGATTGCATTTTTCGAAGCCGTGGGAACTTTCTTGGATCTCAGCACAGCTTATCACCTTGAGACCGATGGTCAAACTGAAAGGGTAAACCAAGTAATCGAAGATATACTTCGGTCATGCTGTGGCAGAAAACCCAAGAAGTGGCTAAGCTATCTGCACCTAGTCGAGTTCGCCTACAATGCTTCTTATCACCGAAGTATCATGATGAGCCCTTTTAAAGCTCTGTATGGACAAGATTGCTTAACTCCATTAACTTGGTCCGACCCATTGATTAGGGTCGAGATGTCCATGCTTGACAACATGGAGCAGCAGATGCAGTCAGTTCGTAAAGATATTAAAGCTGCCCAGGATCGACAGAAGCAGTATGCAAATAAGAAGAGGACAGACAGAAAGTTTGAAGAAGCAGATATGGTCTTCATTTGAGTACGGCCCAAAAGAATTTCTTTACCTCTTAGGAAGTACAAGAAGTTATCCCCCAGATATTGTGGGCCATATCTGATTACAAAGAAAGTAGGTGACTTAGCCTGTGAGCTTCTTCTGCCTCCTCATCTCAAAGTTCATAATGTATTTCATGTAAGCCTTCTGAAGAAATATGTGCCAAGCCCAAATCATGTACTTGATGATGAAATCCTAACCTCTTCAACCCAAGGGCAGATGGAACTCCAACCTGAAGAAATTCTTGATGCTCGAGAAAAGATTCTCAGGAACAGAATTCTCAGAGAATTATTGGTAAAATGGAAGTTCTATCCTTTTGAAGATGCCACTTGGGAGCCGATCTGTTTGCGGGATTACCCCCAGTTTGTGAGATGAGGGCATCTCGCGTTTTTCAAGTGGAAGAGAATGTAAGATTCCTCCCCAGCCTCTCAAGATGTCCAGCATCTTCCCCTGTAATCAAATCCCTTTTCAGAAATATAAAAGATCTTGTTTCTACCAGTTTTGGCCTAGAGAGAGAAAATATTCTAGAGAGAGAATATTCAGATTTTAAATATTTTTGGATGAAAAAATTTCTCATCTTATTAAAATAAGTTCCCCTGAAATAGAAGTTCAAAAAGATTTCCAGAAGGTGCATTAGAAATTAAGTATAATCTGTTCAAGAGGCATTATCTCTTGAGGGTCAAGATTTTTTCAAAATTTTAAATTAAGGTTCCTATGGACCAATAAGATTCATCCAAATGTAGGGAGGAGATAAATAGAAGAATAAAAGGAAAATCTCCCAAAAATGAGTAAATACTCACATAAGATGAAGAGTTAACTAAGGACAAGGTTAATAGTTAAAAAAGTGAGATATTTAGGTGAAATGATGCATTTTTGACACCTCAGTATGGGGGAATTCCCCTCATGAAGGAGGCGCCTATTTCACATGCTTGAATGAGTTTTAAACTCCCAAATAATGAGATATTTTTATCTCTCCTCTCTCCTGTTTCAACTAGATCCAAAAAGTGAGCAAAACTGACCCAAAAATGGTCAAAAATTGACCAAACTGATCTGGAAAATTCTAGAATCAGTTTGCTTGGTTAGAAGCTCACTTTTTCCTATAAATAGAAGCCTTCCCCTTTGTTGAAACTCAATAGTGTTTTGCACTGTTACCCTGCCTCTCCCAAGTGCCAAAAACAGTGAATTTTACTCATAATTCATTAGTTTTTGACCTTCTCTCTTCTAAAAGATTGGTGGCCACTCTTGTTTCAAACAAGATTTGAACCCTCAAACCATCAAGCCAAAGCAAAGCTCTCAAATTATCAATGTAAGTTGGAGATTCTTCTCTTTTCTAATTCTTTTATGGTTTTTTATGATTTTTGTCTTCTCTAAATTGAATGGATGTTATGCCTCATTGAAAAAAGGCATTCCCCTCTCTTCTTTAGTAAATCCAACCATTCTTTATCCTAGATGATTGATTATTAGAAGAAATCAAGTTTTTCATAATGTTCTCTTAAATAAGTAGAAAATGTTTACACTAGAATGGTTTAAATACTCTTGGTGAACTTCTAATTAATTATAATGAGTTAAAAATTGAAAAATGGTTAGCCATACAAAGGAGGTTATGGTAAAATTTTCTAAAAATTTGTGAAATAAACTTCATCTTTTATTAATCAAAAAGAGTAATCCCCATCATTAGAGCATTCTAAAAGTGTCATTTTCATTCATGCATAGAAAGATGCATATTGATTAATTTTTATAAAAGAATGATTTTCAATAGAATTAAATTCTAAGAAAGATACTTATTGATAAATTTTTTAATTATGAAAGTGTTACTTTCTTCATTATGGATTTTTTATGCATAAAATAATGCATAAAAGTATATTCTTTTATTACAAAAGAGTTACTTTCATCATGTTGATTTTTATGCATAAAAGAATAATTCTTATTATAAAAGTGTTACTTTTATCATTATTGATTTCTATGCATAGAAGTATGCATAAAAGATTTTTTTTTAATTATAAAAGTGTTACTTTTATCATATTTGATTTTCATGCATAAAAGTATGCATAAAAGATAATTTTTTTATTATAAAAGTGTTACTTTTATCATATTTGATTTTCATGCATAAAAGTATGCATAAAAGATTATTATTATTTAATTATAAAAGTGTTACTTTTATCATTATTGATTTTTATGCATAAGAGGATGCACAAAAGAAATTTATTTTTATTATAAAAGTGTTACTTTTATCATTAGAGGATGCATAAAAGAAATTTATTTTTATTATAAAAGTGTTACTTTTATCATTATTGATTTGTATGCATAAACATATGCATAAAAGATATTTTTTAATAATTAAAAGTGTGATTTTCATCATAAATGATTTTTATGCATAAACATATGCATAAAAGATATTTTTTATATTAAAAGTGTGATAAAGTTTTAAAGAGGAGTGTATGTGTATCTGTTTTCTAAAGCTAAAGTTAAGAAAGGCATTTCAATTATGGGTGGGTGAGTACTTGTTTGGTTCCACCGATTCCAGTGGTAGGGTGCTGGCTAACCCATGGGCCGGATGGGGTTAGGCTGGAATCAGTGGAGTTTTAATAATCAAACTGAAAAATCTTAGGATTACGCTAGGATTCGAGTAGCTAGTTAATTCCGTGATAAATTTCTCAATTGAGTGGATCAACGGCTGTGCCTGATCTTGATTAGGAAAAAAGCGTTGAATTTACTCAGATGATCAAATTATATCAGTGATAGTTTCCTTCTATCTGGCAGCTAATACTTGCGGAGATTTAGGGACAAATTTGGAGTCATTCAGCTTTGCATTTGAGCCACGTACGTAATCTACCTCATTCTGCTTTATGAATGGTTTGATGGAGCCAAGAGTCCTGCTTAGGGGCTTGTATTGGTTCTTGATACTTGATATAGTTTAGAGTAGACAAGGGTCTATTGTCCTATACTAGAGTATTGGGCAAGCATAGATCTTTGATTTTTTTTGTGAATGTTAGAGAAGGTCTATTGTCCTATACTAGAGTATTGGGCAAGCATAGATCTTTGATTGTGTAAAGTATCCTTAATTGGGTACCAAAGGCATCCTTCATTGGGGGTGCAATGTGCATGATAGTTTCGAAGTAGTTTTGTAGTAAGACCTTGCAAGATAGTTTGAAGTAGTTTTGTATTATGTGATGATCTTTTGTATTTGTCAAGATAGTTTCGAAGTACTTTGTCTGCAGCAGATGTATGTTTTGTTATACGTGAGTGATTTGTTGTTTTTTCATTTGTGTATTCATTGTTATATGCTTGGTTGAATAGGTTATTTGTTGAGATGGAGGACAATGTTGGATCCAGTGATACCTCCAATAGAGTCCAAATTTTAAATAGCATGAAAAAAAAGGCACCTGGGATAGAGTGGCAATATGCAATTAACGTTGGTGATCGATTCATAGATTGGGAGTGTAAGCTATGCCATGCAGTAAAATCAGGTGGGGCGCCTCGACTAAGAGAACACTTTTTAGGCGGACCGAAGAAAAAGTCATGTACCCACCCCTCTGCACCTATAGTGGCCAAACGCATAAGAGAAGAAATTCAAAAGAAAGATTCAAGAAAACATGACACTCCTACCGTTAATGTATCAAGGCAGCAAGAACACTGTTGTTCTAATCATCAAACTCCCGCTACATCGCCTCCTTGTACCCCGAACGGCAATGTGCAACCAGAAAGTAATCTACCCAGTGCATCTTCTTGCAAGCGAAACTTTGACGTAGGAAATATACCCATGCGTCAAACTTCATTACAAGAAAGCCTACGTCAAGGTCGACTCGATGATGCACAACTCGTCCTTGCTGAAGCGATTTACTTTTCTGGGAGTGCTATGATGATGGTGGACAGTGAGCATTGGAAGAGAGCATGGAAAAAAATTGGTGAGTTTGGACCAGGGTTTTCACCGCCTACGTACCATGCTATGCGAAATGATCTATTAGAGAAATGTTATGCGCAGGTAAAAGAACGTGTACAAAGAATAATTCTTAGCAATATAGAGCTTTCTGGATGTAGTATAATAAGTGATGGATGGTCTAATGTGCAAAGAAAACCATTAATTAATGTAATGGTTATTTCACCTAGAGGTGAGACTTTCATCCGTGCCGTGGATTCAACTGGTTCAATCAAAACTGGGGCTTACATTGCTCAAGTCATTAGCTCTGTGATAGAGGAAGTGGGTGCCAAAAATGTAGTCCAAGTCGTCATGGACAATGCAAAAAATTGTAAAAATGCATCCAGAATCCTACAGCGACAATATCCACATATTTTTTCGGTAGGCTGTAATACTCATAGTTTGAATCTTGTATTAAAAGATTGGTATAAATCTGATGATACCAAATGGTTTGCCTCAATCGTCGACACTGCTCGCCAGCTTGTGAAATTCATGCTCAAGAGACAGAGAGTTTTAGATATGTTTCGACCTCGCATGTCAGTTATGTTAAAGCTTCCAGCGGAGACTAGGTTTTGCACTCACTTTTACACTTTTGAGTCTCTTCTTAGAAATAAATATGCAGTTTGTGAAACATTTACATGCATGGCATTTCATGACTGGGAGAACACTCAACTTGAAAAAGTGAAAGAGAAAATCAAAGTCTTGAAGGGAGCGCTTACGAGAAGAAGTTGGTGGAACAGTGTGATGGATGCATACCATGTAATGATGCCTGTTATGTATGCTGTACGAAGTCTTGATCAAAGAGCGCCTAATCTCGGAAAAGCATGGATGCAATGGCAGCGGAGTTTGGAGTGTCCTGAGAAATTAGAGCATTCAGTGGTGGAAAAGCAATGGCATGTACCATTCTCCAGTAGACAAAGAAAAGTTCTGTTGAAGTACTTTCATGCTAGATGGATTGGAGCGCATTCACCACTGCACAGTGCTGCTTACATGTTAGATCCTGAATATTGGAATATGGATTTGATGTCCAACGTTGAGGTGGTGCAAGATTTTTATAAAGTGGTAAACACTTTCTATAATAATGATGATGATCGTGTACAGTGCATAAAGGAGATGACCTCATTTCGGTTGAAAGAGGGTTTATTTTCCAACTCCCTTGTTCAACAAATGGCTAAAGAGCAACCTGCATGGAAGTGGTGGATGATGAATGGTGGTGAGCATTATGCTTTATTGCGCAACCTTGCGATGAAGGTTCTAAGTCAGTGCTCTTCAAACTCAGGCTCAGAAAGAAACTGGAGCATGTATAAATATATTCATAGTACTATTCGCAATCGACTTCTTGCAGATCGAGCAGATAAACTTGTTTACATGTACTGCAATGAAAAGATCTTGCGAGACATTGAAAGCGAAGAGTATGAAGAAGATATGCCCAGATGGATGTACAATTGTGATGATGTAGTAGACGAGAACTTTGATGTTGGACGTACGTTGTGCACCACCCTTGAGATAGAAGATAATTTAGACATTGACTTAGATGAGCTTAATTTAGCATACGAGAGAGTAAACGGTGAAAGAATTTTGGAGCAAGATACTGACATAGAGGAAGAAGTCACTTCATTAATTGAATAAAAAGTACTTGTACAAATGATCATATTTAGAGAAATTATCAATACAAAAGTAGAATTTGTTTTTCTTAGCTCTCATCTTGAAATAAATTGCGAATTGCACTAGGAGTTGCATCTAAAGGTCCTGGTGGTTTATATTCGCTAGCCATGCCGAACACTGTATAAATACGTTGATTTATTGGGACATTGCACAATGCACATGTGGAAGTATTTTGCATTTGTCTCACTAAACATATTAAGTGGTAGTAGTGTCCACATGGTAGTATATATTGGCCGCTCCACCCATCGAATACTTTGTAACATACAGGACATTGGGGGGTGGAGGAACTTGTAGCCTCAACAGAAACTCCCACAAGATCAGGATGTATCAAAAAATGAGAGATGTGGTTTCCTTGGCGCACAGGAGCAATACGTGAAGAGATGCTCTGCACATCTTGGCTGATCTTTGTTAGCTGCTCTTGAATCCCTCTATTGGCCGGGGGAGGAGTTGACGCTTGAGTTAATCGGTCAGCTTCTTTCTCCTTCTCTGCTAGCTGTGCCCCTAAGCTTTCTTTGACCTGGTTTAACTCCAGTCCAGCGCCCTCCACCATGAGAGCAAGTTCTTCTCTTGTGAATGTCACTGTCTCTTCACGTATGTCGTGGGTGTTGACAGTGGCCTCTCTGGAGGCGAAGTCCACTGGAGTTTCTAGGATAAATTGAGCATATAGCATTTTAGCAAAATACAGTGGAGCGTCGGCGTTATGGAGAGGACGACCGTACACCTCCAAGAAAATGCGCTCGGCATTAGTTTTGATGTCATTGTGAGTGCAACGAGAAATCTTCCATCTTCCCTTCTTAATCTCGCCATCTGGACATGGCCATATTTCCTTTATCATCTCTGTGGTTACGCGTTTGTTTATGTCTTTCCGTTGGGCATAAGTTGGATTTGTCCATTTCGATAACCTGCATGCTGTTCTTGTAGCTTCGCGGGCTGTCAGGCCATGTGCAAGGGCCTTCATTCGCTTGTATGCCTTCTTGGCTAACTCCTGATGCTCGTTCGCTTGCGCCTGCTCCATATCTGCATGAACGTAAATGACTTTAGGATTTTAATGAACTGTAAAGATCAACGTAAGATAAATTGACCATTACTCTCAAAATCTTGAAGTCAAACACCACGAGAGGAGATATGTATTGCAAAGACTCGATGAGAAATATCCACTTGACTCCAAAAACACTTCAAACAATGCTCGCACATCAAATTTTGAAGAGAAAACATAAACTTAAACACCACAAGAGGAGAGAGATATTGCAAAGACTCAATGAAGAGAGAAACATAATTTTGAAACATTGGACACATCAAATTTTGAAGAGAGAAACAAAATGCCATTCCTGAAACTTAATCTCTTGATACTGTATCATTACAAAGTTGGGGTGAATGCCACCGATAGCTCTACAAGAGGACGTTGTGCCCTCGTAGGGTCAGTATTTAGTGATCTAAAAAATTCAACTACTTGCAAAATTGATTTTCGCTCATCGCGATTAGGCAGAAACATCCAATTTTTGACTCTATGAATAATAGTATCCATGGTAACTTTGTCATGGGAACTATTATCCATCCACAACTCTTGCACTTTCTGCCAAAAGTCATATAAAGTTTGTAATAAATATCCCAAGGCAAAAACATCAGATGCAGGAGTGTATGCATCTGCCAAAAATGGATCATAAAGCTCTGGGGCTATCCACGGCCGTTTATTTCGCTCTCTGTCTGCGTAGGAGACTGCCTGTGCCAACTTCTCAGGGTTCTTATCTGCTTCAAATACAAAATTGAGAGACACCCATTTTTTGGGCGCTCTCAGCAGCAACCCCCAATCGATAATACCTATGCGTGGCTTTAGCTCTTTTGTATAATCCAACACTACATTGAAAGGATGTAGGTCGGTATGTACAATACCTGCCATATGTGCTGCCGCTAGACCTTCCACCAGGGCATGCATAATATGTGGCATGCTTATTACTATTTGTTTTATTTTTGAAAGTTCTAGATGACTTAAAGGGATATTATCAGGTGGGGGTTGTCTCCATCCTCGATCCAAACGAAAAATTGCTCTGGTGAACTCACTGAATCTGAAGGGAACCTTCAGAAGAGTATCACCAAGAGCGCCGCCATTATAGTACGGGAAAATTGTGATCCAAGGAGCCTCTTTTGTAAAGGCAATGCATCAAACAATCGATGGATGTAGCACTTGCATACCCTGCTCTGCTTGGAAGCTCTCGAACTTCGCGCTGCCTTCTCCTTTGTAGTGCTTTCCGCAAAAAGTGATGTGCTCCGGTAAAAATGATATACCTTTAATTGCATACTCTTTTACTGTTCCAAAGACACCGGAGCCTATTGTTCGCCCTTCGAACAAAGCCTCGTGCGGGATGCCAATAAGATGTGTGCACATAGAATTGCAGATGGTACGATTAATGACACCTGTACCACTTGCATCTGCCTGACTGGACGTTGCGGCGACGTCCTGGGCAATGCGCACTCTTTTGGGGAGGGACTCTGCATCCAACGCCTTCATGCGCTTGCTCTTGGCTCTTTGCTCGCTCCATACAACGTCCCATAACTGTAGACGTTGCATATTGGCTTCAGGCGGGGCAGCATCTCTAAGATCACTGCATGCTACACGCATGCTTCCCAAAATGGTTCGTGTTATGTGCTGATGGTTGAAATCTGCTATCTTCTGTCTAGCTAGCAACTCAGCGTTGCCTCCGCTTCGAAGCCGACGCTGTGCATTTTTCCATATTTGGTCTATTAGATCTCGCAGGACTCATTGATCTTTTTGACGACATCATCAGTACATTGTGACACTGTGATGATCGCTTCAATGCGAATTGCTCGCAGAACGATTTTGCGCTCTTCGGGGGAAAGCATGTTGATCGTCTTCGTAAATCTAGCAAATATCACTAAACACAAAAAAACAGAATATCAAACATTACTGAAATAAACATCAAGCAAACGTGAGAGAACAGCAACAAGTATATCAATATCGTCAATGTTCATACAAAAACGGAATATCAAATAATTTTAATGAACTCAACATCATCCAATACATCATCAAACGTGAGAAAACAGCAACAAGTGTATCATTACTTATCAATGATCAAACAAAAACATAATATATCAAACAATATTACTGAACTCAACATCATGCAATACATTATCAAACGTGAGACAACCGCAACAAGCGCATTATTACTTACGAAGTGTATACATTATCGAATGAGAGAGTGAGAGAGAGGGGGAGGAAGAGAGAGAGGTGTGACAGATAGAGAGAGGAAAAATTAAATGACATTTTTTATAGTTTTGTGAGTTCCTAAAGAGAGAAAAATAATGTTTTGTAATCCTAAAGCACTCCTCATCTACATACCTATCGTGATAGAGAGAGAGAGATGTGAAGTGTATCATGAGAGAGAGAGAGAGAGAGAGAAAGAGTTGTGAAGTGTATCATTGCGAGAGAGAGAGAGAGAGAGAGAGAGAGAATTGTGAAGTGTATCATGAGAGAGAGAGAGAGAGGAGAGAAAGAGAGAGTTGTGATAGATAGAGAGAAGAAACATTAGATGACATTTTTAATGTTTTTGTGAGTTCCTAAAGAGAAAAATAATGTATTGTTTTAATTTTTAAGTAAATAGAGGGAGAAAAAAGAAATTATTAAAAATTATGTATATTTCAAGAGAAATAAAAAAAAATCATTATCTACACATCTATCGTGTTGTGAAGTGAATCATGAGAGAGATAGAGAAAGAGTTGTGAAGTGTATCATGAGAGAGAGAGGGGGGTAAGAAGAGAGAGATTCATATTTTTCGAGTTACGAATCACGATATTATAAAATAAAACGTTTAGACAATATGATGTAAACTTTGATCCATGAAATGCTAATGCCGCGTTAGCAACCAAGTATCGCATGGATCAAACACAATAAAAACAATACAAGTCAAATCAAACAAATTTACGACATTTATTCGACCGCGTTAACGATCATATGCCGAAATACGCAAGCAAATTTACGACACTTTTTCGACCGCGTTAACGATCAAATGCCGCAATATGCAAAAAACATTTTATGCACTAGAGGACGACACCAACTTGCCGTGTTAACGACAAAATGCCGCCCGATTCTATGGGAATACCAATAGGATACGAACATACACTGGCCGCGTTACCGACCATATGTCCGCATTTGACAAAGGGAAGGGAAGGGAAGGTGACATTGCCATAACGATACTATGCTTGCCACGTTACCGACTAGTACCACTACGGCGTGCCATACTTACCATAGGACATAGACTAGCCGCGTTACCGACTAAGTGCCCCAGGGTAAGCACCATTCCGAAGAATGGCCTTACACACACACCAGTCGTGTGGCGGGCCACCCAAATCCTACCGCGCATTGCGACAATGGGCGGCTGCCCGCACGAACTCACCCACACACACACATCCCTCGTGTGGCGGACCACCCACATCCTGCCGCGCATTGCGACAGTGGGCGGCTGCCCGCACGAACACACCCACATACACACACACACACACAAGTTTTCATTACCTGTGTATGCTGTCAGCAATGAAATCCCAAAGGGCCCCCCGGGCCCATATATATAGAAAATTGTACCCCGCCGGGCTATATGACGACCCCGCAGGGACCCGCCGGGCTTTGCTTTATCCCGGCGGGCCCATCGGGTATAGCAAAAGCCCGGCGGGATTTTTCCCGGTTACCAGGTCGCTTGCCACCGGCTTTTTTGAGAACATGTTAACATGTGAACATGTTAATAACATGTTAACACATGTTATTAACAAAAAAAATTTTGTGATCACGTGAATATAAAATCAGAGTCAGCAGATTAAGGCTAGTGCTGGGATTACCTTTGTCAGCCTTTCCCATCATTCGTGGTCTTAGCGAAAAATCCTTATACATGTGATCCATACCACACCCTACACACAATGGGGTCATGGCACGAGCACCTACAGAGGCACTTGCCATTCCCTTCTTGTTGTGACAATTAGCCACTTGGTGAGGTCCCACACAATCATAGCATTGTATGGGTGGTTGCTTTTTTGTCTTCCGATTCATGTCTTTGGCCCGCGATGTTGGGGCTGCTAAATACATAGGGTACATTTGATCTCCCTCCATAACGTAATGTGGTTGAAGGTTTGTGAGGGTGGGCTTGTAGGCTCTTTGGTTTCATAGATAGAGACTTCCAGAATTTCCCCTTCATTCCCATCTTCGAAGATTTTTGTCAGGGTTAGCTGACAAACTGGTGCAACTCTTGGCAATGGGGGATTAGGTGGAAGAACTAGGGGTGGCAAGGCCATTTGAGGCACCCTGAGGATTCCTCCATGGGCCACTTCTTGGCCAAGTTGATGTGTGTTATGAAGCGCGGGTGCTGGCAAGGCCAGCAATTGTCTAGGGTTAGCAGGCAATGCCTGGGGTAGTGCTCGGGCTAAGGCAACTTTTTGATGATAGCAGTTGGAGACCTCATAATTTTCCCATTTCACACAATATGTACAGTAGAGGCTAGGGTGGGGTCTCAAATGTGGAAACTCGGTGCCAGTATGGTTGGCTCAACAAGTTGGGCACCATTTAAGTTCTCTCCTCCTAGGATAAAGATAGGGTTGACCTCCCCAATCCTGACCTTGGTCAGTTCTCCATTGTTGGATCATTTTGCTATATTAAAGCAGCAGCCAATTGTTCTATATTGTGTCTTGACATTGGACTCCTTGTTTTTCCCATCAGGCTTTGTGGTGCTAGTAGTCTTGAGAGAAGCTTATGATGTGCCTTCATGGAGTTCTCGGGAACGTGTTCCCTTGAAATTATCTTCAAATTCAAGACTTCAAATTCAAGACCCTCTAGAAATCTCCCTATTAACCTTTCATTAGAGAACTTGTCTCTGGCACTGCACCACAGAGTGGAGATATCTAACTCTATTGATGTAGTCTCTGATGGTTTCTCCCTCCATCTACCTTTCGTTATGCAGCTACTCTACTAGGCTCCATCTAGTAGTAAGAATATCCAACCTTGACAGCCTCGTTCAAAGCTTCAAAGGTGTCCTTGTCCTCTATCTTCAAGGAACTAAACCATTGGCTTGCTTTGCTCACCTTGACTTAATCTTCTACATGGCTGAAGGTATCACAGATTTGATTAAACATCTTTAAGTGTGGGATCGGGTATCCAGTCTCATCAAATTTTGTGATAATTTTTGAGATGTTAGTAGGTTTATTCCGTTCTAATCTTGGTGTAGGTGCAGGTTGCATTGGTGCTAGAGGTGCAATACCTGCAGCCACCCCCCTCCCTATTTCTATGGCCAATCTCAACATTTCTAGTGTTAGCCCTGCCATGGTGGAACAGGAGTAGTTTGTGGAAGGGTAGGTGGAGGAGAGGGACGGAGAGGATAATAAACCATAGGGGACCCTTTTCTAATAGGTGGGTTTAAATGTGCCCCTTGTGGTCCCATGTGGTACACCCAGGATAGACTCCTTGTGGTGGGTACTGCTGATATATAGGTAGGCCGGGCTATTGTGAAGGGCCTGGGTAGACCCTCTCCCAAGTTTGGTGTGACGTTTCTGGTCCTTGAGATGATGGACTTGGCCCTATGTTTTGCATTGGTCCTTGGGATCTATACTGATCGGCCATACCTACTAAAACAAGCACAGCTCTCTAGAATGATGGTTCTGTTCTGGTCTGTTGGCTTCCACTTTGCCCAACTTCTACTCTAGGATTTAGAAATGGAGTGGGCTCACTTTCTTGTGGTTGTTCCATGCCTTGCACCCTAGCTTGTGGTTCTGTTTTGGTCTGTTGGCTTCCACTTTGCCCAACTTCTACTCTAGGATCTAGAAATGGAGTGGGCTCACTTTCTTGTGGTTGTTCCATGCCTTGCACCCTAGATTGTGGTTCTTCTGACAGTGTATTTCTGAGGATAAAATTGCCGAGCCTAAAAGAAAGGTTTCTCTATGAATGTGTGGGAGAGGCATGAGCTTGCTCTTGGATAGATGGTCTATCCATGCACTAAAGTTTTGGATCTTCTGTTTTAAGGTCTGGAGTTCCTCACCCCGTGCTTGGTGGGTGGTCTTCTCTTTCACTGGTAATATCAAAGATAAGAACCATTTGACTCCACTCGGTACTTGTGGTTCTTCTGACAGTGTATTTCCGAGGATAAAATTGCCGAGCCTCAAAGAAAGGCTTCTCTATGAAAGTGTGGGAGAGGCAGGAGCTTGCTCTTGGATAGATGGTCTATCCATGCACTAAAGTTTTGGATCTCCTGTTTTAAGGTCAGGAGTTCCTCACCCCGTGCTTGGTGGGTGGTCTTCTCTTTCCTGGTACTGTGTCAAAGAGAAGAACCATTTGACTCCACTCGGTTTTGACCGACGGGTCCGACCTTATAAGAAAAGGAGCTTCGTGAGAGTTTGCTTCGTCGAAAAGAGGGTTATTTCACACCAATCTACCTGATCATAGGTGCATGAAAATATGGAAATGTTGTGCAGAACCTCTCTAAGAAAAACATTTTTTTGGGGGAATGGATTGGCTGTACGCTTTGGAGCAAACGGGTGTACGCTTTCAAAATGTGAAACGAACGAGTGTACGCTTCTCAAGGAGAGAAGGAATGGACGTTTGCTTCCAAAATGAAAAGGGAACGCGCATACTCTTCTCAGGGAGAGAAGGAATAGAAATTCGCTTGCAGAAAGGCACATCGTGTGCTTTGGAGATGAAAGAAGGAATGGACATTCTCTCAAGAGAAGAAGGGAACATGCATTCGACTTTAATCCAGAGTGGAACAGGCGTGGCATAGATACTATAGACATTCACTTCCGAAAGAAAAATGGAACGAGCGTTCACTTCAAGGTGAGAAGGGAACAGACGTTCACTTGAAAATGAGAAGAGAACGGGTGTTCGCTTCCAAAATTTGAACACAGAAGGAAAGGCATGGGCGTGCGCTTTGCGATGGAACTCTGGAATGGGGTTTGCTTTTGGATGAGAAGCAAACGGGCATGGCACGTTTGGAACGGCCATGACACTTCAAGTACGAGCATGGCACTGTTAGCTTTGGGAATTTTCCAAGATTTTTCTGGGGATTTATGGATATAGGTGTGACAACCCCCGTGAATATTCTCCTGACAATACAATCACACCCCCTAGATTGAATGCAATTTAATGCAATTTATGCTCAATTTAATGCATTGGTGCCTATAATGCATGATTAAAACTAACCAATTGAGATTAATTAGTTGATTAAGCTAGAGTGGAAACTTAAAGAAAAAAACACAGAAGATTAAGGTTTTGCATGAATGTTAAGGGCAAATGTGAGATCGCTCACTTGCTTCTCCCGCTCCGATGCTCAATTAACTTCCAATGCTCTGGTTAATCACCATCAAAAACAAAAACAAAAAAAAAACAAGATTAAACAACCAACCAGTGGATTTTCATTCCAGCCGAGCTAATCAAAGGCACTAGCAAATGAATAGAGTGGAGGACTCTAAGCCAAAAGCATTCCCTAGTAGCGGCACCAAAGATGTTAAGAATAACATGCTACCTTGCACACAATGGAGAAAGAAGAGAAGAAAGATGCGTGCAAGAGTGGAGTATGGAGAGTTTCACTTGGCCAACCCTATGAGGGTTAACTCCTCAATGTGAAACCACTAGGGGATCACTCCACCTCTTCTTGTGTCACCCAAGAAGAGACCCAAATGCTAGGTAGAGAGCAAGAAGGAGGGAGCTATGGAGAGCTCAACCTCTACTTCATGCAACTAGCATGCAAAAGGGACATGGTAGATAGCAAAGAGAAGGCAAAGAAGATGAGAAAGGAGACCATTACCATCCCTACTTACATACATCAACAATCCAACATGCAAGCAAGCAAGAACACGAGCTAACATGCCACCTCAAGCTCAAATGAGAAAAACAAAGAGAGAAGGCAAACTCACGTGAGACAAATGGGATTGTCCCTTTTCATATTCCATAAAATGGTTTATATACATGAGCTCATAATTACAATGTTCGGTCGCCCAATTACAATTAGGGACCCAAAACTAGTCTTCCTAGTTTCTCTAGCTCTATGTACATCTATTCCTCATGGCCGACATTACACAAGCCGTAAGCTTGTTCATCCCATGTCTCTTTTACAATCAGCGCTTTTCTCGGTTACAAAAAAGATAAATTACAAAGGTGTAGCCACTCACAAGGTAATGTTAACCGGAGTGGTTAACAATCCTTTGCTTTTCTTTCTTTTCCTCCTTGACCTTCCCTTGTCAACTTTCCTATCCGAAATTCCTTCGAATTTCTTTCCACTTCCTTTTTTAGGACACTTATATTACTTTGGGATATAATTGGCTCTAGTTAGCACTTCAACATCCTTTCCTTGGTTGTTCTATCATTGCCCACAATGGCTTCTTTCGTGTTGCAATTTCCTCCCTCTTCTTGACTAGGCTTGTCTTGTTCGGATCCTCATCAACACATACTCTCCCAGGAATGAGCGTTCCTGCATTGTCTGCACCCTCCCTTGTGCTATTCAGATCTTCATCAGCACATGCTCTCCCAGAAGTGGATGTTTTTGTATTGTCCGCACACCATCCCTTGTGCACTCTGCACCAACTTGGTGATGTGCTCACACGAATTCTCTACTTCCCTGCCCACTGTTCTGGCTTCTACTTCTAATCCTCCAACTCAGATTCTTGGCTATCGCCATCTTGGCAAGTCCTTGTGATCATGTCACAGCCATCACCTCTGCTTGTTATTTTCTTGCCCATTGGTCGACTTTTATCATATTTGCTACTGCAACAGTTCCTACTAGGTTTATCTCCCTTTGCGGATTTGCCTCTTTTGTAGTTCCTCCTACTGATGGCATTTTAATGCAGGGCAGTCATTTTGTCTATGCCCAAGACCATTGTTTGCATCAATCGAACTCCCCTCTCTGCTAAAATCTTCCACCTCCTTTTCCATATGGTCTATTGTTTTGAGGCCCTGTTGGATGACTTAGTTGATAGCAGCTAAGACTTGTTCGGTTGACGTTGCTGCCTTTCCACCACCCTTGGATTTCTATTTCGAGTGTGTCGTAAAAACACTTGTCAATGATGTGGTTGTTATTTTTGCAAATATTGCATGACTGTTACGTGATTTTCAATTGGGACTCTTCCTTTGTATGACCCTGATTGTTACATTTCGTGCACCAGACATCATGTCTTAGTTCGGATCTTGCGTTCGGATCTTGCGTGTCCTCCGGCAAGCTTGGCTAGGGTGACCTCCAATTCTTCTTGAACATCCACTACTTGCTTCTTGCCTTTCTTCTTTAGGGATTTTTCTCTTCTACATCCAACTCCTGTGACTAGAATCTGATTCTAAGGTGTCTTCTTCAAAATCCAATTCGGAATTTTCTTCCTCCTCCTTCCTTTTATCCTTCTTTTTCTTCTTGGGGTCTTTACTTGTTTACTTCAAAATCCCCTCAGCTGTGGTTTCTCCTGCCACCACTTGTTCAAAGGTGAAGGTATCCAAATCATATGAGGCACCACTGTTTGGAGCTTTTCCCTCAGTCCTCTTCATAAACCACTAACTCAGTGTGGCTAAAGCAGGTTTGTTGGGCTAATCCAGATGCATTAGTAGTGCTCAAAATTTACCTGGATAATCTTCTATTGGCCTCTTCTTCTAAGTTAGTCTCTGCAGCTTTTCCAATACTTATGTAATGGTCTTGCCTTTCCTGAATCTTTTCAGGAAGGATTTCTTCAATTATTCAAATATCTAGAAGTGCTCCAGACCATATTGTGATGCATACCAGTTGGTGGCCTTGGCACCCAAAGTTGTTGCAAAGTATTGTCTTTTGTAGACGCAACAGAGCTCGAGTGGCCAAGAATGCAATTTCAAAGGTGAAGATGTGAGAATCTGGATCCTCCTCACTCTTTCCGAACTTCGATTACTTGAGAGATATTCTTTCCAGCTACCAGTTCTTCTTCTTCTTAAGATTTGTGCCTCCTATTTTGAAGCTTGTGGTGCTCTCCTTCTTAGTTCCTCAGTGGTTTTTGAATTTGTTTTTCTTGCTGGCACGGAATCCCTTTTGGAAGTCTTCTTGGATGATGCAATTGCCCTTCATTTCTTGCAGCTTCGGACTATCTGTGCAAGGTAGTATTGCATTGCTCTATTTGAGCTCCCTTGCACTATTTGAGCTCCCTTCATTCTCCATTGCACTCCTATTACTTTCTCATGAACATTCCCGACACCAGTGTACGCACACATCCTTTCTAGATTTGCTTTAACTAGCTTTTATCTATTGACTTACTATGCAGGATTGACCTTAGAACTAGCCTCTATCTTTCTACTCCCCTACTTGGCATACGAGTTCCCTAGGCAAGATCACCAGAAGTGTCGGTATTGGCACTTACATGGTTTCAGACCGCCTAGTCGACTCCTAAAGAGCTCGACTAATGCAACTGTGCCTAATGCAATAAGCTAATGTTGTGGCACATTTAGCTATTCATCTACATAATCTAGATGAGTTAATCATGTCTGTGTGCAGGTTAGTTCCTAGGTCTGTCATGATTCTAGAATGGAGTTCTCGTCCAGATAGGAATGCACTAAACATGGAATTATGTAGAAAAGATAGCATAATGGAGGCACAATTCAAGAGAGAGCCAAGATAAGTGAGAGACAAATCCTAGCAACAACAATCTTCAATATTAGCTTTAGTACATGTAGACTAGTACAGTGGTAAAAACTTGACTCCTTCACTCAGTATCCAACTCTCCTCTATTCCTTATCCTCTTATCCACACATATCTGACTAATTTTCCCTTTGCTGCTTACATCCATATGGGTACTACCCATTCTTCAAGAAACTATTACAAGTTTGTTACAAAACAAGAAGGCTCGATTTGTTGCACAACGATCAGTCCGGACGGCGATCCGGGCGATGACCAAATGGGTTGGTTGGCCGCCAACAATGATATTAATCTTCATGCTAATCATGTTGATGGTTTCTTTATGGATCATGCATCGTGCATGGATTGTTATGTTCCATGTTAATCAAATATCTTTTGACATTCAAAAACCATCCTCAAGAAGATGCAAAATGGATGCCCGAGAAATTTTTCTGAGCTTATCCTGAGATCCTTCATTCTTTTCAAACCCAGCAAACCTGCAATTGAGGGCAATTGCAAACTCAAGCAAGAGGGATGTCATGAGAATATATTTTAAGTCCTCTTTAAGAATAGTATTTTCCCCTCTTGAGTAATTTGGGGATGCCTAGGTTACTCTTGCGTCATGCCGGCTAGGTTAATATCGTGGGTGACACCACTATAAATATTAATATGTGCGGTATATGACGTATGCTTGGGGCCATCTATGATTATTTCAGTTAGGTTTGTGTGGCAGGGTGATTCCTGGGGTACTTACGCCTGGTAGTCATGAGTTGGTTATGGTTTGTTCCTGTTTAATATTTGTGGAATTAATTTAATTATTAATTAGGCTTATATTTTCAGGTGAAGAAGATTACGAGGATTGATGAATAATGTTGAGGAGAATGTTTCTTATGTGCATCATATTTACAAGCGTAGCTTGTAACCTTAGTAGTTGATTTTTCCATTTTGATACATTGGGAAAAATACATTCATAATGTTGAATTTATTAAAGCCTAAAGGCTTTACCCTAGCCCCAATTTTTGGGACACTCTATTTTTGTTGAGGAAGAGTGTCGTGCTCTCTAAAAGCACACTTTGTATATTTTTGGGAGCTATGGCCTATTTTTGCTTGAAAGCTAATAAAAATACTCTTGTGTGGGGGAAGGCCACGCACAAGGGGGGGAAGATTGCACCCAGCATGGTGTTGATGGTGATGTTTTTCTTTCTCTTGCCTTATGTTTTGTTATGTGCTTTAATTTTCAATATAATTCAAGTAGTTGTTTTAATATTTGATATAATTTATGAGTTTTTGATTATTCCCTTTAAGAATATTCCTCCCCTCCCTGAATTCGCAGCGCTCGCCGTCGCCGGCCAGATGGAGACTCTGCGCGCTGTTGCCCGGGTATGAAGGAGGGAGAGAGAGATAAAAAAAATTAATTGGAAATTTATATATATATATATAAGCTTTTGACTAAACTTTAAAAGCTTTCAAATAAGCTTAAATGAGATCAATAAAATGTTTTACAAAAGAAAAATATTTTTTGACTATTCCCATCATATTTTATCGAAAAGAATCCCATGTACATATAGTTAGTTTGGATTTCTTCTACAGATTTTTAGAATTTACCTCAAGAGAAATTTTGAGACTTTAGTCAAATTCTTGTGAATAATGTTGTTTTCTAAATCCTCATGAAGTACGAATAATATAAACAGCTTGGTAGTGAAGATATCATTAAAATGTTGCTTTAACCTACGGCTAGTTTTCTAATTTTAAAGAGTACATGGATTATTTCTAATTTTAAAGAGTACATGGATTATTTCTTGAAAAATTATGCATTTGTGTATTAGGACTCACATCTAGCTCGACGTTCCATATGAGATAAGAAACCCTATCTTTTCTCTTGTTTTTAATTTTTCCTATTCCTTTTAATTGTCAGAAAATGGGTAAATATCCGCAGTACCGTCGTACTATTCAGGAACAGCTTGATTCTCTCCATATTCTTTTGAATCAAGAACGAGAGCATCGGGACAAATTTCAAAGAAAGATTGAACGACAACTGTCTAGAATGAACAAATATATTAAGAAGAAAGTTAAAACTGTGGAAGCATCTGACATGCATAGCCCGACCAATGACATCATATCCAAGCTGTCTATTGTCAAGTGTTTCAGGTGTAAGATGATGGGACATTATGCTAAATCTTGCCCAACTAAAAAGAAGAACCAAATTGCATCAAAGGACATGCTTGACACCGAAGAGGTTAACGCACTCGACACATTAACCAAAGGTGGAGGTATGTGTAAAATAAAAATAAAAAAATTATTTATTGTATACAATTTCTTGTTTGCTTTTGTATCTGTTTTCTGAATATTCTTTCCTTCTAGACCTAGTTAGAAAACTTTAGCTCGTGAAAAGAATTTTAGATACCTTGACCTAACTAGAAAGATCGAGACAAGATTAGCAAAAGTTATCTTCAAGATCTAGTTGCCTAAATTCAAGTAAAAATGATTGCTAGACATTTCATAGAAGATTACGACCAATTTGAAGATTCAAGAACTAAGCAACTTTCTCCAGTCTTTGATTCAAGTTACCAATTGCTTAACCATCGAATTTAGTGATGATGAGAAAAGTAAAGAAATAGCTCTCAAGTGACTAGAAACCAAACTTAAGTTGTATACCAATCACAATTACGAAGTTTATACCAATTCAAGTAAAGTTTTGTATAAATTTTCAAGTGTTCTAGTTTAAGATCTATCCAAGTACAAGATTCTTTCTAGACCAAGAATTGCTCTAAGTCAAAGATATATTCAACCACAAGATTTAAACCCCTTAAGAACAAGATTTATTCAAGAATTACAATTATGATTAATTAAAGACTAATCTCTCAATTTTCGTCCATTCAAGTATTTCTAATCCAAGCCAAGATTCATTACTAGTATATTAAGTTCTTGCTATCAACTAGGGTGCAAGATGTCTATCTTTCTTCAAGTTCTGATTTCAAGTTTAAGATTAAGCTTAAGATCAAGATCCCCTTTAGATTTCATTGTTTACAAGTAAGATTCACAACTTCAAGAATTATAAACCTATTCAAAGATTATAATTTTTGAATTTAGTTAGACAATTACAAGATTAAGATCAAGAACAAATCCCCAGAATTCATCAAGTTATTGACAGTAATGTAAGTGATTATTTTTCAATCTTAAGTTGATAAGAATTTCTATTTCGACCTAATTCATTTTTGGAATAAGACTTGTAGTCTAATTTTGAGGATAGAGAAAAGTTATGTCAGAATGAAAGTTTCAGAGGGAATTAGCTACTCCGTCTCAAACTTCTATTCTTAAGGTAGTGTCGTGTGGAATTGATCTATGGTATGTGACATTACATTGGTTTTACATGGCTACACCAGACGTATCTATGTCTTCTATCTTTCACCAGCGAGACGAGTGTTTGTATGTGGAAGATACCTTTGTGGAATGGGATACTTAGATCCTTTTCACATGCGTTCACTTGTTTGGTTTTATTTTCAGAAATTGTTTGATGTGATGATCTTGTCCTCCACTTGTGCGATGAAGCCATCCACTCATTGATTGCACAACTGAGGACAGTTGCTTCCCAACAGGGGGGACTGTTATGATCCATGTTAATCAAATATCTTTTGACATTCAAAAACCATCCTCATTCAAGAAGATGCAAAATGGATGCCCGAGAAATTTTTTCGACCTTATCCTGAGATCCTTCGTTCTTTTCAAACCCAGCAAACCTGCAATTGAGGGCAATTGCAAACTCAAGCAAGAGGGATGTCATGAGAATATATTTTAAGTCCTCTTTAAGAATATTATTTTCCCCTCTTGAGTAATTTGGGGACGCCTAGGTTACTCTTGCATCGTGCCAGCTAGGTTAATATCGTGGGTGACACCACTATAAATATTAATACGTGCGGTATATGACGTATGCTTGACGCCATCTATGATTATTTCAGTTAGGTTTATGTGGCAGGGTGATTCCTGGGGTACTTACGCCTGGTAGTCATGAGTTGGTTATGGTTTGTTCCTGTTTAATATTTGTGAAATTAATTTAATTATTAATTGGGCTTATATTTTCAGGTGAAGAAGATTACGAGGATTGATGAATAATGTTGAGGAGAATGTTTCTTATGTGCATCATATTTATTTTTACAAGCGTAGCTTGTAACCTTAGTAGTTGATTTTTTCATTTTGATACATTGGAAAAAATACATTCATAATGTTGAATTTATTAAAGTCTAAAGGCTTTACCCTAGCCCCAATTTTTGGGACACTCTATTTTTGTTGAGGAAGAGTGTTGTGCTCTCTAAAAGCACACTTTGTATATTTTTGGGGGCTATGGCCTATTTTTGCTTGAAAGCTAATAAAAATATCTTGTGTGGGGGAAGGCCACGCACAAGGGGGGGGAAGATTGCACCCACCAGCATGGTGTTGATGGTGATGTTTTTCTTTCTCTTGCCTTATGTTTTGTTATGTGCTTTAATTTTCAATTTAATTCAAGTAGTTGTTTTAATATTTGATATAATTTATGAGTTTTTGATTATTCCCTTCAAGAAGATTAAAGGGTCCCGTGACATGGATGATGTGTTTACTTGTGATGATTCTTTTTATCATGATGATGGTGATGCAATGAGTATACCCATTTCTTCTCTCTCTTCTCCTTACTCCTCCTACATACTCCCACCTCAGCCCTAGCCCACTTTGGCCGGCCCCACCAGGCCACCTCCTTCCCCTCCAATCCACTTCAACCAACTCCTCACTCTCTCCCTCCAACCCACTTCAACCAACTCCTCACTCTCTCCCTCTCTCTCATGCCCCTATCTCTCTCTATCCTCTCTCATCCCTCTCTCTCTCTCTCCCATACCCCCTATGCTCTATCAAAATCCATTCCTCTTCCTCTACCTCCCTCTCTCTATCTCTCCTCTCTCTCTTTCCATGTCTCTCTCTCTCTCTCTCTATCCTTCTCTCCCTCTCTCTCTCTCTTTATAACTATCTATAGAGGAGAACTATTGAAGGAAAAAAAATAAATAATACCATACTTGCTAATAGTCTAAGTACAAAAAAACACACATTTATTAGGTACAAAAAGCCCGTACAAACAAGAGATATCTAACCAAAATGAGAAATTTCACACATTTACATCTTCTAGTTGATTATTCTCTTTTATTAAATTCATGGCAACCCTATATAGTCTATTACCACTTCTAAACTAGGTCTCTTTTCCTTGCACTTTCTTCCCAAGCTCCTCTCAAAGAATAGATTCTTTGTTGTCGCTTATGTAACCATATGCACACCAATGCCCTATCACAGTACTCAATTTCATATTCCATTGATATATGTCTACCATCTTCAAATAAGCCATCTTCATTGAGTTTGTTCCATACTTGAATGGTACAAAGGACTTGTGTATATGCTTTGGAAGGCAAGAAACAAGTGGTGTCCAAAGCTACAACTTGGACGGGGCACCCGTAATGGTGTGACAAAGTATTTATGGCGATCCCCGCTTCAAGAACGTGTGGTAGCACAAGGAGTTGTAGAGCTTGGAGACCTTAAGGGTTACAAACTCGACCATTGGAAAGATCCTCACGCGACAGTTGCGGTTCACCAGGTAATCTCTTTTTGGATGTGTTTCAAGGAGGGTTAGGGTGAGCCATAACACCTGTGTAGGTTGGTGAGATTGACAAGCTTTGTGCTCGTAAGCCGAAATGGTTGGGATGTGATGGCGATGATATGGTGTGAGCTATTACCAAGACGGTTCTCGTTTTTTGGTATTTTGGCCATAGTATCTACTACAAGATTTTGTATTGTTGTTGGCCGCCCACTTTTGATGTATTTGGGTGTGGACCTACTATTGAGCCGCCCACTTTTGTTATACTTGGGCATGGACTTATTAATTTTTGTTGCACATGAATGAGCCCTTAGGGTTATTTATGTAATTTTCCTTTAGTGGTTTAGATAGGAAGAATTTATCCAAGCTTGTGTTAAAAGTAACCCCCATTTTTGTAAAGGATAAGCCCATGCATAAGCATGCAACTATTTTTAGCTTATGGGCTATTTTTATTAATAAAGCATAAATATTCAAGAAGTGGGAGGATGCTGACACTTCTTGAGAGGGGATAGATTGCACCCAATACTCTCTGAAGTGTTTATTTGTTTTATGGTTTCATACTATCTTGCTTATAGTAATGATTGAAGTTTATAATTTAATCCATTTGAATAGCAAGTGATGTGTCTCCCCAAGATCCAAATTTGTGTCAGAGAACAAAGAGGACCATAAAGTATGCAATACTTTGTACTATAGAATTTCATTTCGAATTTCGTTCTTGTGATTTTTGGTTTTTTGCAAACATCATCGGGGACTAGATTTACACTATTCTTTATCGGATTCTAGAGTAGTATTGTCAAATCTACTAGAGACGGGTGTGCAGATACACATGAAAGAATCATCAGACACTCGCCACATCGGATCTTGTCTACGAGCTACACTTCAATAACATCAATCTCTACATCTTACAAGTAAAATTTCTACTCACTTTACTCTACATTTCTTTTATACACCTTGCAGGTCTCCATTGTTAGTGGCCTTATTAGCAGCTATCTTAGTTACCTCAAAGGATCACTTAGCACTTGCACGTTGCATGATTACTTTCTTGGGTATTATCATAAATGAAAGACATTAATGTATTTCGAATGTTATCTTACTGGGACCCATTATGGTCCTATATGATACGGCATGTATTGGTAGCCAAAGGGCTATGGAATGTTGTGGTTAGTACTAAGAAACGCCCTAGTTCTCTTATGAACATGATGAAGAAGGCACATCTGCATACACGGACTCAATTTCACATGGTACATTACCACACAATAGTATACCTCCTACACATGCAGACATGTGCAAGCACATGCTTTGTTGGTCAAGAGGAGTATCATTCCACATTCGGTCATCTAGGATTGCTAAACATGTTTGGGATGTACTTGCATCATTGTACCAAGTATGTAAGGAAGCATGTGTTTCTTATCTACGTAAGCAATTAGAGTCAGAGCATATGAATGAGGGAGACTTCATGAACAATTTTCTTACAAAAATCAAGGATTTTAAAGAGGAGTTGGTTAGTGTTAATAAAGTATATCATGACAGTTCATTGGTGCTTACTATCTTGAATACATTGTCAGACTCATATCAAAGTTTTGCTTCTACCATTAGACTCGTGAGATAAAAGGCAATCCAAATGCCTTGAAGTTTGAGGAGTTGGTTTATGTGCTCTTGCAAGAAGAGAAATCTAGGAAAAACAGATCTGTCGTGCATACAAGAGATTAGGATTTTGCTGTTAGCAACAAAGAGGCAAAGGTAAATCCTTTTCTCAAGGTAGATACAATCCAAAATTAGATTCATCGAGCAAGCCTACAGACAAGGAAGGTGACAAGCCCAAGAAAAAGAGAAAATGTAACTATTGTAGGAAACTTGGTGACTTGTGCCTGAGAAAATTTGCAGCAAGCTTAACGATAAGGCTGTTAAATGTATTTTTGTGGGGTATAGCTCAGAAAGTGAAGGGTACTGTCTCTATCATCCTGCTACCAAGTGGATTCTTGTAAGTAGAGTGTCAGATCTGTATGGTGTAATGACATTTACATGGATAGTAGGTGTTTTTAAAAGAAAAAGATACTCTCTCATAGATAGGGAGTTTACGAACACATGAACAAGGAAGTAATATTCCTCTACTAAAGGAAGTGTTTCTATAATTGAAATACTTATAAAAGAGAACTTATTCCAAGTTAAGTGGCTACATTGAGTTTCCTAAGTTTGTTTTCGAGGATGAAAACTTTTCTTTCAAGGGGGAGGAAATGTTATGAGACTGACAGGAAACACTATAAGGTAAGACTAGAAAAGATTATTTATATGTAAAAGGTTTGCATATAAATAAGGTTCAGGGGATTTCAAATTGGAAATACCTAAAGCAATGGTTAATAGGCATTAAGAGGTCGATGTAAAAAGGGATGTAGATGGTGCATAAGGGAAGCCCAAAGGCCACAAAAGTAGGCACCCCCTTCTAGGGGGAGTTGGATAGTGAAAGGGCCATGCCTAGCCATTGAAAGGTCAAGGGGTTGAAGTTGGAAGGTCATGCATCACCTATGTCTATATAACCATGTGTTTAGGATCCATTTGGGATATGGCTGGGTGGAGAATCAAAGTTCTAGTCTTATAAGTCCTCAAGCTATTGATGCAAGGAGCATTACGCATTCAATATGGGATTTGATTATTAAGCAAATTTATGTATAGCTCAGGCATAAAGTATTGGCAGTCATGTTAAATAGGTGTTCCGCTACCTAAAGTGCACTAAGCACTTTGGGTTGTTTTATCCCAACGGAGGTAAATCACATCTACATGTATTTACAGAAAGACTAGGCTAGATGTTACAACACACGAGTGTCCACCTTTTGCCTTGGTGATTAATGTATATTATGGTTTACCAAGAAGCAACCCACTGTGGCCACTTCTAGCTGTGGAGCTGAGTATAGGGTAGCATTTACAAGTACATTTGGATATATTTGGCTAAGACGCCTTATTTGGTGCTGATTTGGATATTGGTGAGTCCTTAGCCACTACCATCATTACTAATAGCTAGAGCGCTATGGTAGCAAGGAATCTAGTTTACAGAAAGACTAGGCTAGATGTTACAACACATGAGTGTCCACCATGAGTGGTTTTTGTTTTCGCCTTAGTGATTAATGTATATCATGGCTCACCAAGAAGCAATCCACTGTGGCCACTTCAAGCTGTGGGTCTGATTGAGTACAGGACAGCGTTTACAAGTACAGTTGAATATATATTGGTTAAGACACCTTATTTGCTGATTTGGATATTGGTGAGTCCTTAGCCATTGCCATCTTTACTAGTAGTAGTCATAGCACTATGGTAGCGAGGAATCCAATTTTGTATGTTTGCAAAGCATAGTGAGATACATCATTATGTCAGGGAGAGATACTCCACAGGGGAAATCAACTTGGCTTATGTGCCAACACAAGACAACATGGCATATTTATTCACAAAGACTCTACAAGAGTCTTTGTGTTGGATTATGTGCCAACACAAGACAACATGGCATATTTATTCACAAAGACTCTACAAGAGAAGTTTGAAGCTTTTCACAAAGCTTTGAACTTACTTCCCTTTGGGAATTAGTATGGGCTTTCTCTCACAGTCACAAAGCTTTGAACTTACTTCCCTTTGGGAATTAGTATGGGCTTTCTCTCACAGTCCAAAGAGCCTAGCACATCTTTGTACTTTTAGTTCTAGCTCACCCCTTATTCACATCGTCACTCCCACGGCGGAGGATTTGTAGCCATATTTGGTAGTGATGTGTGTGAACACACTAGGACTAGCCAGGGCACTTTTTCCCTCTTTAGGAGGTTTTCTCCCCCATGCTAGTATATACCCATCTTCGGGTATACTTATCATCATTATACATCACACATTCATTATCTATTTATCATCTCATTGTGTACTCCCTTGAGCTTCTCCACTTTGTGTGTGTGTGTGTGTGTTTGTGTGCATTCATGTAACCCTGTTTCCAACACTTCCTATGTAGGAGCCACCAAAGCAAAGTAAGGCATCTTTTGAGGTTAAGGAGAAGCGGTGGCCCTCCCCACTTAAGATATTTTTTTTACCAAGTACCCAAGCCCATGATGCATTTGATACAATGTATCTAAGTAGTATCAAGGAGAAGCATAGGAGAACATAGATTTTGCACTTGGGAGAAACCACTTGATTATGCGCATCCTCTTGCACAATCTTAAAGTTGTCTATAGAATTGCCTAAACTTTTCAAGGATGGCCTATTTCAATATTCCTGTTTTGTGTGCCATGATAGGTTGTGTGACAAAAAGAAGGGAGTGTAGGGAGATGTCTTTTATTTACTAAATAATTTTCTTCAATAATTTTATAGTTTGATTTTACGTGCCATGATATGTTGTGACAAAAAGAAGGGAGTGTAGGGGGATGGCTTTTATTTACTAAATAATATTCTTCAATAATTTTGTAGTTTGATTTTATGCATTTGACTAAGTTCTCAATAAGATTGTTAGCTCACTTTATTCCTTATAACATTATCAAAGCTTTATTTGCACTCTCTTTTTTTCATACACCTCAACACTCTTACTTTCTTCACATCTACATAAGTACACACACGTAGAATTGCTAATTCACTTGCATTCCATCCTTATTGTTATTTTACCTAGTCTTTCATTTGCTCTCACACATTGTTAACGTATTAATAGATGCTTCCACTAATATTCGACATTAAAGAGCAAAGACAGACACACTAAAAGGATGTATGTATCAAGTTATGAAATGGTGTCCAAATCTACCAACTTAGAGGACCACTCGGATGGTTTGATGGAATACTTATGGCCATTCCCTCTCCAAGAGCATATGGTAGCAAGCTAGGATGGATTATTTGTAGCATTTATTATGAGATTAAGCATTGTATAAGCAATAAAACACTTATGAGCCTTGGGTGCCCAATCATCGAGACCATAGTTTAAGTGTGTGTGAACACTTATGACCTTGTATATAAGTCAATTTTCTCTCATAATACAAGACCCTCAGTATGAGGTTTTCATGCCATAAAAAACCAATCTTTCATATCATGGAAAACCAGAGTTAGGGTCAAGAAAGAGACAGAAACGTGTAAGAAGGAGTGGGGAGAATCTCTAGAGAAGTGGGAACATACTCTCCACAAGCCTAAAATATGTGGAGAGGAAAAAATTTGAGACAAGATACCCCCTCTCAAAGTGGACTTGTGGAGACAAGGGAAATTCTCTCTCTCAAAAGAGTGGATGAACTTATCTTTGTTTTTTTTAATACCCTTTAAAGTCTTGCACAAAGTATTCATAAGAAAACCTCCACATTTCGGGGTTATATCATTTTTAGAAACTCCAATGTGAAGTGTGCTTGTTTAAGAAGACGGGGGTGACCTCTCGAAAGCCTTTTTTCTCTACATAGTTTTGAACATTTTGGCTATACACATAGTTGGAGTTGTTGAGAAAAGGTAAGCTAGGCTACTTCGCCATGCTTGGGCCTAATTAAGAGGCTTCATAACATACGTAGCTGTACCGAGGATCTCTATCTGAGTCATGCCTCAATTATAAATCCCAATTGCATCTACCATGCATTGGCCCATCATATATCTCTAAGTGTGCTAGGGTTCACACACTTGTAGCTCCTATTTCCCCACTTAATAGGCCCATTCCAACCATAATGAGTTTGGACTTGACCCTTACAATGCTTAGATGAACAAACTTTAGCAATATTTAACAATCTAGAAAGGGGGGTTGCACAAAGGAATAAACGGTGCACATGACCCAAGCGAGTCATCGAGACTTATGGCCATATAGATTTCTAATATCATTGAAAAATATGATAGATCTACTGATCTTATTCAATTCATGTAGAAGCAACATGAATCTTTTAGAAATCTAAATTTCCCACCAAGGTACATGCATTGAACCTATACATGTAATTAAGGAAAATTTTTAAACTCTGAAGACATAATTCATCCATGGATTCTCTAGGCAAGGCCCTAGGTGTAGTGCTGTAATTTAAAGGTAACCTTCTTCTATGGATTCTCTAGGTAGCCCCTAGGTGGAGTGTAGAAATTAAGGAAAATTTCAAAACTCTAAAGACAGATTTCATCTATGGATTCTCTAGGCAAGGCCCTAGGTGGAGTTCTATTGTTTAAAGACAACCTTCTTCTATGGATTCTCTAGGTAGATCCTAGGTGGAGTGTAGCAATAGAACTCTACATAGAGCAAAAACTTGAGGAAACAATAAGGGATTATATCTTGCACATGAAAACCCTAAACTTACGATGTGAGGACTAGTGACACACAAATAAATTGATGTTTCCTCATGCAATTAAAGAGAAACAATTTACACAACCTAATCATAGTCTTAAATCTAGATTCTTTTAATCAATGTTTTAAAGAAGTAATCTATTTGGATGACTCTTTTCATCAATGTTGCAAATAAGCAATTTGTTTGGACGATAACATAATGGATGATAAGTGTCACTTTCATCAATGGATGATAACTCTTTTCATTAATGTTGCAAATAAGCAATTTGTTTGGACGACAACATAATGGATGATAACTGTCACTTTCATCAATGTTGCAAATAAGCAATATCCATTTGGACGACAACATGGTTGAAGAGAAACACTTTGCACAACCTAGTCATATTCTTAAATCCAAACTCTTTTGATCAATGTTGCAAAGAAGTAATCCGTTTAGATGACAACATGATGGATGATAAGCGTGAAATCAACTCTACCTTGTCTAAAGAGAATTTGATCTTTAAAATGTCAATCACAAAATTCTACATAGCATGTTGGATATTTTAGAGCTTTATGTAGGTGTGTGAACATCACTTAAAAGGTGTTTGTGTGTTTGTACATGTGAACCGCTCTTATTAGTGGATAGGATAAGTGTGACACATGGCACATCCACCAGTGTGTGAGTGTATGATTACTTTGAGTTAGAAGATAAGGCTTCTAGCCTACAAAAAGGCATTATACTTGGTGATTGACTTGTGCAAACCTTCTCTCTGTTTTCTCTCTCTTCTCTCTCCCATGGCTCCCCTTTTGCTACAATTGGTATCAGAGCTACAATTGGTATCAGAGCTACTGCCAGCCGCCTGTCAGACTATTTCTACCCTTTCTATGCCATGCTGCCATCTCTATGTTGTGCCTCCATCTCTACCACACCCACCTCAATATTTGCCCATAAAACCAGAAAACCCACTTGTGCAACACTTGTTACAAGAAAGTTTGTTCCCATAGCATGGGCAAGAACAATATAAACCTGATCATCTAATGAGAATCAGAAGATTAAAAAAGATCCAACACCTCACTAAGTTCCCCCCTCTACAAGTCCAATTCACGCAACTAAAACCCAACCCATTACCCTTTACCGTAGGCTAAGAACACATTCTTACAACGTGTGAGAAACACAATAAACAAACTCAAGAAAGTGTGCTTAGGATTATCAAATGTTTGACTAGATCAACTGTTATAATTAAACCACATAATGTCAAATTCATAAAAGCAACCCAAACACAAAAAGAAGAGAAGTACCGATTTCTCTTTCAAAATAAGAGTTACTATTTACCAAAACCAATCCTTTGAAACAAAAGAAAGAGTCAGAGAGGAAGAATCTATAGATGATATTGCAAGCCAATATTTGACTAAGAGAAAAGCTGGAACACCTCATTATAGATTTGTATTTCTCGAAACCAATCTTTTGAAACATGAGAAAGAGTTAGAGGAAGAATCTATAGATCACACTACAAGCCAATATTTGACTAAGAGAAAAGCTAAAATACCTCATTACATATCCATATTGAGGGATAGACTCTTATCTTACAGAGTCAATAAAGGAGCTTCCATCTTTGCACTCTACAATCTAACCATGTCAAAAACTAAAAGACTACATAGAATGCTACAATCTAACCATCTGTATTGAGAGATACACTCTTATCCTACAACGTTGATAAAGGAGCTTCCATCTAATCATGTAAAAAACTAAAAAGACTACATATAATGCTATTCTAAAGCCACACATGAACCTCTAGAGGATTCACAAGCTTCTAACAATAAGGACAGTGAGTGGACCTACAATGGAGATATAACAATGATTGGTGGTCCTCAAAGAATTCGACTTTGTTAGAGCCAAAAGATAGTATCTATATTTTTTCACAGCATAGATGGGAGATAAAGTTGATAGACATCTGCAAATTATAATTACTTCTCTCTATAATCATCAACTCAAATCCACCTTTATGAGATTTTTATGTCATGAAAATTACCCATTAAAAAATATATAAAAGCGATGATAAACATAAATTGATATGCATGGGGGATAATTCCACATCTCAATTAACCGTTTCCCCAAGAATTTTACACTATTAAAAACTTTAGGTTTTATCACTGTGAATAAGTGAATTGTTTTTTCACATCAATATCCATCATGGAAGAAACACAAAACACTGATTTACTGCTTCTATAACTTAATGAATGTCAAGATCAGTCAATTAAAAGGGAAAGAAGTCTTAGCACTGTGAAAAGCTTTGGTTTTTCCCGCCATGAAAAAACTACCATGTTTTTTACATGCCACACTTAAGCTAGATGTTTGGCATCCAGACTTTGATATATAATTACAACTATGTTGTACTAACATGGAATCATGCAAATATCACGAAAAGAAGGGAGTTGGTTCAGTGTGAAAAACTCTCCTGCTTTTTCATGCTACAAATGGTACACATTAAGCATCAAAATTGCATCTACATGACTATCTAACTTTGTCATGTGTGCTAAGAAGCCCAAATAAGCTTGGCTTTGACATCGTGAAAAACTAGATCGTATTTTCACGCCATAAAGTGTCTTCCACAAAATCACCATGTTGCACTAAGGAGCCTATCTAACTTCACCATGTGTACAAAGAAGCATAAATAAGCTTAACTTAGACATCGTGAAAAACTTAACTAGTTTTTCATGTTGCAAAGGGTCTTCCAAAATTTTTTAACAGGCAGAAGATCAACAGGCACCCCATGCTCAAGGGCATGTTAGTCGATATCAAGTACTCCTTTCGATGGTCTGGCTGATGTTTTCTTGAAGTCTTGGGATTTCATATTATCCAAAATTCAGTGGCACGGGAGAAAACAAATTATGGGAAATTCCTAGGAGTTGAGCACCTTATGTGGACAAGATGCATAAAGCAGGATATGAGGCTGTTATGGGGTAGGAGATGGACAACTCTGAGGGATGTTGGACTTCTCACTTTGGACTCTTGGAAACATTTGAGTGGTTTATCCTATAGACGAGAAAGACTCAACTGGTCTACCTCTTGGTCTCAAGTGCCGGTGGGATGCCACACAACAAGCTATAGCCAATATTGATTGGCACTGCAATACCTATTCTTTAGATAGGTTTAGAGACTAGAGGTGGTTGACTGCATAAATTGAGCAACAAGAAAGTCTATCACAAATTAGCAGGCCGGGGTTCCCTCCACATCAAAGTCAAGAAAACATGGGGTATTCCTTGAGTCCCAGGAAGCTTGGTGATATCCTAAATTCTCTATAGGCTTTGCCAGTTCCTTTAGAGGATCGTTTATTTCTTTGGTCTTGGTTAACTGCTTAATGATAGGTGAAAAAGCTAGGAAGAGATCTATCTCGGATGGGCTATGCTGCACGTGCCATATATGGACTGAGTCGATAAAACATTGTTTTTGGACGTGCCACCGTAGTGCATGCATATGGATGGATATCCGTAGTAGTAAAGTCAAAAGGGCACTAGGCTTTCCTACATCACTCAAAGATTGGGTTTTGGGTGATTTCCATGTTCTTGCTGAACATGTGCAAAGAATTTTTATGGTTCTAAGGCTTGTGGTTCTCCATGAAATCTGGGACTTGCGTAATCGTATTTTATTCAAAGGGGTTAATGGGAAATTCTGTTGGTTTACTGTTAAAGCCAGAATGTCAGTCAAAGTGGAAAGGATAGGTACTTCTAAACCTCACCTTCATAATGGGAAATTCTGTTGGTTTACTGTTAAAGCCAGAATGTTAGTCAAAGTGGAAAGGATAGGTACTTCTAAACCTCACCTTCATAATTGGGCATTCATTTTGGTTAACCCCCTCAAACATATATAATTGGTGGAGTTTTGTTGCTTTGTAATGTCTGGATTTTTTTTGTTTTTTTGTTTTTTTTTGTTTTGTTTTTTTTGTGGGTTCACCTCTTGGCTTTGAACTTGGGTCTATACTTTTGTACACTTACCTATTTATTTTTTCTCAATATGTATGTCTCTACACACGTGTGTATATAAGTCTCCACAGTATATAATAGATCGCTCGGCTCGCGCTCTCTCTCTCTCTCTCTCTCTCTCAGTGCACGCGCGAGCGCGGGGGACACAATGGCAGTCAGTAGAGTGGAAGGAGGGGTTGCTACGGTCAATACCAACACGGCATCTTCATCGCAGCTCACCGCCAACAGCAACAACAACATGGAGTACACCTGCCTTCACGAGGTTTCCTACCCGCCAGGCCACGAGGTTAGCCCAGAAACATCAATAGAGAGACGCCCCACCTCCACCAAACCCGCCAAAGAGTACCCCTTCACACTGGACCCTTTCCAGCAGGAGGCCATCCGCTGCCTGGAGGCCGGTGAATCTGTCCTGGTATGTTCTCATCCCTTTTCAAATTCTGTAGTTTCTGGGCTTGTAAAATTCTTCAGTGGTGAAATTCTTATCTGCTTTGCTGCTATAGCTAGGTGTTTGCAGCTGTGATGATCTGCAGTAATCACAGGGCAAATAATAACAAGCATCTAGATGCCTATCCCACACTTTATTGATGTACGTGGGCTTAAAGAGGCATACTCCCTTCCCCTTCCCCTTCCCCTGCCCCGCCCTTCTCCCCTCTCCTGTTGCGGCATCATTATGGATGTACAAAAGGTATGGGGCCGTGGGCAGTTATAATGTATGTAAGGTATGGGCCGCAGATACTAATATCCCGCACATCGTGCACGCATTTTGGTTATGGGTGCTGTAAGCCCTACTCATACCTCCACACGTTGTTGATGTATGTAAGGTATGGGGCCTGGAAGACCTGCTGGAACTTGTATTTTGCACCCTCGGCCCCCTTTTTTTTTCTCTCTACAATGTAGAAAGATGGAGAATTAGGTGACTTTCACCAACTGAGTCCAGCACCTTGCCATTCGGTTACAGGAGTCATATGCTAGCCAGCTTAAGTCTTTCGCCATGGTGGGTGCCTGCATGCACAAATTTTTATTTATGTATGGCGTTCATGGGGTCCAGTAAGGGTTTGGTACTCAAATCCATGTGCTGCCCGTCTTTTCTTCACACACATAGGTTTTTGTTTGTATGTGCCCTTGTATGCTTGCATTTGCATGCACATACATCATGTATGGTATGGGGAACCTGTAAGCGTGAGATACTCATTCTTACATGTCTGCCTACTTTTTCTATTATGTGCTAATGTTATATACTCTGCACGCCATGTGTATGCCATGTGCATATAAAGTGAAGAGCAAGTGCCTTTTGTTATACGAATGACTTTTTCTATCAGCGATATTTTTTATGCCTAGACATTGTTGCTGCTTGATTATGTTTAGTGAAACAGGGTTTTTTTTTGGTTGGTTAGAGCATTTGTGGACTATTGGATTTGCCTGCAGGTTTCAGCTCATACATCAGCTGGGAAGACTGTTGTTGCTGAATATGCCATCGCTGTGTCTTTGCGAGACAACCAGCGTGTGATTTATACTTCTCCGATAAAAGCGTTGAGCAATCAAAAATTTCGCGAGTTGTCTGAGGAGTTTTCCGACGTGGGCCTTATGACTGGAGATGTTACCATATCTGAGAATGCTTCTTGTTTGGTATGGAACAACCAGTTTTTTCCATTAGTGTAGATGTCTAGAATATAGGACAGTCTACATACATACATACATACATGTTATGGGTGTGGAAAGAGAGAGAGAGAGAATTGTATCAATGCTTGCAGAAGGCAACAATGGCCCGGGAGACTAAAACAGTACATTGTGCATAGTCTGTAATAGAAGATGGATAGAGCATTAAATGCTATGGCAACTAATAACTGAGAAATCAAATGACTTCTAACCTAGTAGATGATGGAAAAGCAATGTGATGTGGATTCTGGACATATACTCTGTCAAGGCTGCAAGCACACTTTGTGTCGGGAGGAATAGGGTTACGAAACCAGTGAAGGATCTAATTTTTTGATGGCTTAGATGGTGAACGCATATCGACGATCCTGATTTGCCTTGGCTAGCTGCATGGTTGGTGTCTTCTCAGGTTTCTTTTAAGAACATCTCTTCCTGTCTCCTCTGGCCTCGCCTTTGCACTTTGTTTGGTGGTGAACGTTTGATGGATGAGAGGCTTCTTACTGGTGACACCCTCCATGACTGGCATGGCGAGCTTCCCTTTAGTGTCAAAGATAGGTAGGGGAAGTTCTTAGCCGTTTCTCTCAAGATATTGTTGAAAATCATGGTAGCTAGGGTGGATCATAGAAATAATTTATAATTGGAATAATCAATACATACATACATACATACATACATACATACATACATGATACATGATACATACATACAACAACAACAAAAAAGCTATTTGTGATTATCTTGCTAGGTCTCTTTATACATACATACATACATACATACATACACACACACACATATATATATATATATATATATATATATAACAACAAAAAAGCTATTTGTGATTATCTTGCTAGGTCTCTTTATACATACATACATACATGCATGTATGTATGTATGTATAAAGAGACCTAGCAAGATAATCACAAATAGCTTTTTTGTTGTTGTTGAGAAAATGGTTTTATACATTAGTGAACAACCTTCTTCCTACACAGCATGAAGACATTCAAATTAAACCAGTTCTCCATACACAGTACATAACAGAAACCTTCTAATTCAGACCTTGATCTTGTGAGGCCAGATCCAGCTGAACATAGAGAGATGCAACAGGCCATGAGTATGTACAAAGTAAAAGCCTTTGCCAAGTAGCTACCAACAGCCAGACATTGATGAATTGACAAATATATACAATTAGTTGAAGAATTCTCCTCAAAAGAGTATATCCAGTGATCAAGCCGAACCCCACGCCCCCCAACAACCCCCAAGCCCAAAAAAAGGGCATGCCAAGAGTCCTCCAGTGTAGCCATGCATGTTGGACATCTCCTTGAGGCCATATCCCTTTCAAGCAACTTGAACACAAAAGGTAAGGTAGTGGTGCTTCGAGCCATTTGCACAAAGACGGTAAGGTAGTGGTGCTTCGAGCCATATCACTTCGTGCAAAGATGTATTTCGGCACTTGGTTTATGCTTCTAATGGTTGCACTAATGCACCTTAATGTATTATGTGCTTCATCATACACTGGGTTAATGTGCTTCTCATGCTGTCACAATAAATAACAAGTAGAACGGTGTAGCTAAGAGAAAGAACAGGTCTCTCATAGTGACACATTGGATTTTTGTCAGTAGAGATGTGGTATTTGCTGAAAATTCAGTTTAGCCCATGCCCTGCGTGTATAAAAGTCATGATACAAGCTCACCAAATATGCATTGTACTTTCGTATTATTATTACGGATGAATATATGTGGAAGGTTGAGACTAGCATCTCCACTGATTCTCTAACATTTTGTGTACTCTGTCTATCTCCATCTCTTTGTGAGCTGAAACCCCAACTGTCTGGCTGTGGCTTTCCAACACCCAATCCGACTCAAAGCAAAAGCAACCCGGTTCAAACTATCCTTCCTATACTGGATGTGTATATCAAAGTCTTGCATAAGCTTTGTCCACCGTGCCTTCCTCCCTCTCAACTTAGGTCTATCACAAGTATACTTGATCGACTCATGGTCCATCAAGACAACAAATTTGTATCCATACAAATAATGTCTCCAATTTTTTAATGCATATATAATCGCATATAAATTTTTCTCTCGAGTATGCCACTTGACCTAGCTATTATCAATCTTTTTGCTTTCACCACAGGTCCACCCCCTAGAACAAGGCAACCTCTATCGCGTTATCACATAATTTTTTCTCCCGAGTATGCCACTTGACCTAGCTATTATCAAGTTTTTTGCTTTCACCACAGGTCCACCCCTTGGAACAAGGCAACCTCTATTGCGTTATCACTGGCGCCAGTCTTAACGACAAATGGTTTGCGATCCGGTAAGGCCAAAAAAGGTGTATCCTTCACCTTGAGGTTGAGAGTAGAGAAAGCCTCGTTAAGTCTCTCATTCTAGGTAATAGGACTCTTGGACTTTTGTCCCCGTTCTCTGGGAAGGTTCGTGAAAGGAACAATCAGATTCAAATAATCCTTCACTGACTTTTTAAGAAAGAGAGAGAATTCCATGAATGTCTGAAGTGGAAATAGAAATCATGGGCAAGAATAATAGCAAGATCTAATGTACAAACAAGTGAACGAGGCCAATCTAGAAGCAGAGGAGCCAGAGACATCGAGGTGGTTGGCAAAGAAATTAAAATGCAAATAGCATAGAATGTTATTATTGTAGCAAACCAAGGCACAATACATGGCAAGGGACTGCTATAAAAGCCAGAATGATGTCAAAAGTGAAAAGTTACAGTAAGGCAACTATGCATCATCAAAGTAAACAAGATGATGATAGAAGTGAGCAGCTGTTTGTGATGCAGCACATGCTTAGGTTCACGAAAGAAGATGTGTCAAGATCGAAAGAGATTTGGTATCTGGATTCTGGTGTCTTGATGACCTACTTATGTGAGCTCCTTATAGAAGAACTCACACGTAGAGAGTTTAGCATACAGTCGTTCTCGTGTTAGAATCCCCAAGACTACCGTGAGATGCTTGACATGCTCCTCGAGGGTACGACTATAAACTAAAAATATCATCTCAGAATACCACAACAAACTTTTCCAAATAATCCCAAAAGAGATCATTCATCATTTGCTAAAAAGTAGTAGAAGCATTCATGAACCCAAAAGGTAATACGAGAAACTCGTAATGGCCATACCGTGTACGGAACTTGTCTTGAAGATGTCTTTCTTGCAATATTTGGTGATAACTAGTACAAAGGCCAATCTTCGTAAAATAGGTAGCACCTAGGAACCTATTTATCAAATCCTTCTCTCTAGGAAGAGGATACCTATTCTTAAATCATAATTTTATATAATTTACACACATCTGCCAAGTACGGTTCTTCTTATGCTTTAAAAGCATAAGAAAGACACACATCTGTCAAGTACAGTCTTTCTTATGATTTAAAAGCATTGAACCTTCCCAAGGAGATTTACTCTTGCATATCTGTCCTATTTGAGATATTCCAATAGTTGTCGAACAATCTCATCCTCTTCAGATTGGCTTATCTTGTAAGGTGTGATGCTCATAGGCTGACCGGAAGCAAATCTATCCCATGATGCACTGACCTACTGGGTGGCAAACCATAAGGTAATTCAGTTAGGGAAGACATAGGCAAATCTGTCTTGATGCCCTCTAAAGTCCGTGTCTCCCAAGCATCCAATTTAACCATATTCAAATGATGATTAACATTAGATGAAAGGGGATCAAGAATACCGTGATACATCGCATAATCTGAATTTCCAGCCAAGCATCCAATTTAACCATATTCAAATGATGATTAACATTAGATGAAAGGTGATCAAGAATACCGTGAAACATCTCATAATCTGAATTTCCAGTTATATTTTTCGTTCGAGTTGCGGCCAGTTGATAGTGTACTTATTCTTTCTATCTTTGGCGATGCATTTGCCCTATCAACTACTTATTTGCTGAACTAATTCTTTCTATTTGCTACTTCCCTTAGTGCTAGGCTTCATTATGGTTGAGTTTGCCTTGCATCTCCGGAGGTTTGATAGAAATTCAATACGATGGCTTTTGTGTGAATATATGCTCTTATGTGTGTGTGTGTGTGTGTGTGGAGTGCGTTTGTGAGAGCATATCTTGATACAGAGTTCTACGCCCACTATTGGGCACTGATGGTGTTAGTGGGGATGTCGTAGTATCTAGTCCATACTATGCATAATGGAGTTGATAGTTATATAGTCTTGTGGGTTGACTACCATGAGTATATAACATGCACGTTCCTAAAAGGTGAATTTGGGCATGTTCCTGGATTCATCTAGCTATATATATATGAAGTTCTGTTGAATTTACAAGACTAGAGGGTGGGATCGCAAAATCACCCTTAAGACATATCAGAAGACCCTCCATAACAAAGGACAAAGTATGACCCTTCCAATCTACATGAACATCATGGCTTAAAATCCATTCCTTTCCTAGAATAACATTGACTCTATCTAGATCCATAATAAAAAAATGTAGGGGCTCCGTGCTTGGGTAGAGATTGGCAACTGAGAAACCCACCGGTCCCAAATCTATCCATGTCCTGCTGCTAGGTTGACACGATAGACATGATCACTTGGCTCCCAGCTTCTGGACAAGTTTTGCATTAACGAAGTTGTGAGTACTACCAGGGTTAAAAAGGATGTGCATAGTCTTTCCCAATACTTGTCACAAAATTCCTTACAGCTTCTATTTTTCTACTGTTCATGTGTGGCATGTGGAGCCTGACATGACAAACATGTATGGTTGGTGTAGCCTGACATGGTGTGTCTGTGTGGCATATGGAGCCTGACATGACAGTACATGTATGGCTGGTGTAGCCTGACATGATAGTACATGTGTGGCTTGTGGGGCCTGACATGGTGTACATGTATGGCCATGGAGCCTGACATGATGAAAGTCTCTGGGACTAGCTATCTTGGAGATCTTGTGTATTTATGTTCTGGGAAGGTTCCGGAAGGATCATGAGCCTTGGACATTTTATCGGATACAACTGAGCAAATGGGTGTTTCTTCCAATATAATTGCACTCATGTGTGTGCATGACTTTGATTTTATCTTTGGATGACTTGTCTTGTTTGCCTGGACAATGCATGAGATTTCTGCCTGTGTTGTCCATGGGGCCGGGGATGCCTGGGCACCCTGTGGACTTGTATGTGCACACCTGTTTGGGACTGACAGGTGGTCTACATGTGTTTTGCAAGTGGTAAGTATTCCCAAAAACTCAATTTACAGCTTTATGAGTTCACATGTTAATAATTATGGATGCAGGTTCACACTCACTTATAAGTGACCGGACAATATATAAGTTAGTACACATTGAGCAGGACTTATTTAATACACGTGGCGGCCAAAGACCGGGCATTGGACATTATTTGGATTCCCTTCACGTAGGCGTCCCTTTCTGGACCAAAAAAGCACACGTGTGGGCTATTTTCAACGGGGAAGCCTCTATTATTGACAAAAACTCTAGATTGGAGGGGGGCGCATGCTTTCTAGGAGTGCATGAGGGCTGGTCGGCTGGTTTTCAGCCTGTTGGCAAGTTTCTACAGCCATCAATTGCGACTGAAGTTCACCGGATGCATGGGAGAAGCTTGCCGACTCCTTCTGCATGTTCTCCACTGATGGCCTGTGGATTTACAGCTTGAATAGAGGCTGGACAGAGGTTAAAAACAGGGAGGAAGAGCTGGTCGTGGGCTTCTAGACAGTTTTCCTTCCAACTGGAGGTTTGCAGGCTTGTGCACAACTGCTGGTCGCTATCTTCTGTGGCTACTGAGGCTGGTCGACTGCTGAAAACAGCCTTTGAGGGCTGGTTGACTTGCTTTATGAGCCAGACAGGAGGAAGATGATGATGTTGAGTTGTCCTGGGTTGATGTGGGAGTGCTATGGACTGTCCATAGTTGTCCTGCATGTGCTTGATGCTGGGAATGCTCACTTGTGCTGAAATTGTCAGCAAATTCAGATATTGTGATGTTTTTCTTGTTTTCATATTGTATTGGAAGAAATAGGTGCAGCCAGTGGTGAACCTTGGGCACTTGCAAAGTTGTATTTGAAGCAGACTCCTTTTTGGTAATCTAACCATAAAGGGGGGGGGGGGGGGTCAGCCCATCTTCTGGCCCCTAGTGTGGTGTGCTTTGTCATCTTGTTTTATTTGGCATGCATATGTGTATTTTCAGATTTCAGGATTGATTAGATTTTCCGTGTTCAATTGCCCCTTCCGTTTTCATTGGTATTAGAGCCTGGCTTTCTACGCAGTTGTGTCTAATATAATGCTGGATATGGTTGTAAGGAGTCATTATCCGTGAGAGAAGGTTGGGATTCTGAGGTAGCCCTCGTCTTATTGTCGCGCCTCGAAAGAGGTTACCTTTGGTTTAAGTGGCAGTGAGCATGCGGAAAGACTTCGTGGCCCCCCTGTCTGTGTAGGGGCACTGTTGCACCCTTGCCGTCTTCGGTATCATACTTGGGAAACTGGTAGAGAGCGATTCCGGGGCACGGGAAATTCTTTTCTTTCTGAAAAGCTGAAAGATACATTATGGCCAGCAAGTCTGATCATTCTGTGGAGGACTCTATCACCGGTATTCGCCGCATGCGGGAGGAAGATAGAGACATGGATCATGTTGGGGCTTTGGCGGGTAGCGATCCACCGTTATCTGCCAGGGCGGCTGAGGATCAGCAGGATATTGATGCCTTGATGAATGAGCTTGAAGAGCTCCGTGCTTTGCAAAGAGATCCTGATGTACAGAGGGTCATAGAATCAAAGTCTCATGTCAAGGCTGATGTGGTCACTTTTGATGCAATTGCCCAATAGATGCACTTTGCTTTCTTAGCTTCACCATTACATGATCTAACGAAGAAGAAAGTAGCATTCTGTTGGTCGGAATCCAAAAAGACAGCTTTTCATAAGTTAAAGGATGCCATCATATCAGGGCCTGTTCGTATTATTCCAGATTTGCATAGGTCTTTTGTGGTTGAGTGTGATACATGTGGAGATTGCTTGGGGGTTGTTTTGAACCAAGAGGGACATGCAGTGGCTTTTGAAAGCTGCCGCATGCAACATGCGGAATTGTATTTGCAGGTTTATGAGAAAGAGTTGTTAGCCGTTATTCATGCCCTTCAAACATGGAAGCATTATCTTTTGGGGACTGAATTTATGGTAAAAATAGACCACCAGAGTTTACGGCACTTTCTTACACAGCCTAAACTCTCGGAAAAGCATCTAAGGTGGGCAAACTTCTTGTCCATGTTTCATTTTCAGATTTTGCATACTCCGGGCAAGAAGAATTTGGTGGCGGATGCTTTGTCACGCAGGCCACAAGTGCATGCTGTAACTACCGCCTACCACCAGGACTTATCAGGGATGCCAGATATGTATGCTTTGGATACAGATTTTCAGCTTATTTGGGCTGATTTGAATCATGGTACTGTTGTCCCATCTTATTCGATTAGAGATGGGTTTTTGATGATGTAGAATCGTATTTGTGTAGTGTGTGAATTACGCCAAAAGGTTATGGAAGAGTGTCATGCTCCGCTATATGCTGGTCATCGTGGTATTCTAGCTACTACACAAGCTTTGGAAAGATATTTCTTTTGGCTAGCTCTATGCAAGGATATTGAAGCTTATGTGCGAGAGTGCATAGTGTGTCAGAAAGTCAAGTTTGACAGACACAAGACACCTGGTTTGCTTCAGCTCTTACCCATTCCACAGGAACCATGGGAAAGCATTGCTATGGATTTCATTATGGATCTTCCGAAATTGGCACATGGAAATGATGCTATATGGACTATTATAGATCGTTTTAGCAAACAGGCACACTTTATTCCTGTGAGGAAAACAATCAAGCCAAAGCACATGGCAAAGTTGTTCTTATCTCAGATTTTCAAACATCATGGCATGCCCAAGTCTATTGTGGGGGATAGAGATCCTCGGACTACCAGCTTATTTTGGCGGGCATTGTTTGATAATATGGGCACAAAGTTGAGTTTTTCATCAGCCTATCATCCTTAGACGGATGGTCAGAGTCAAATAGCAAATTCAGCTGTGCTTGATTTGCTCAAATGTTATGTATCTGAGCAGAAGTCAGATTGGGAAAAGTATTTGCCATTGGTTGAATTCGCCTACAATAACACAGTGCATTCTTCAACTATTAAGGCTCCATTTGAGATAGTCTATGGCAAGGTGGTGCTTCCACCTATCTTACGAACAAAAGATGAAATCTTTGTAGCAAATGAGTATGTTTGTGATTTGGATACTGCGTTTGCACAGGTTCGGACAGCCATAGAAAGATCTCAAGCTAAGCAGAAAAAGGCAGCTGACAAACACAGGCGAGAGGTGGTTTTCAAGGAAGGTGATTGGGTATTACTAAAGTTTGAGAAAGCACGTCTTCGGAAGCGGTCAGGTAAGGAAGGTTGGTTTCCTAAGCTTTCAAACGGGTATTACGGGCCATTTCAAATTTTGCAGAAAATAAATGAAGTGGCATATAGATTGGTATTGCCCGATCACTGGAAAATCCACAATGCCTTTCATGTCAGTTTGTTAAGGCCTTATGTGGGACCACCTCCTTTGGAACTAGTTTTGGAAGATCCACCTGAAGTAGATGAACTTGAGGAGGTATTGCAACTTGAGTAGATAGTTTTTCATAAAGAGTGCAAGCATGCAGGTGGCAAGCTAGTGCGCAGGTATCTTGTGAAGTTCAAACACTATTCGGCTATGGATGCAAAATGGATGGACGAGGATTATTTTGCGGATTATCTAGAACTTCTGAAGGCCTACTTGGAAGCTTTTTAGTTGCGGTCAATTGCTTAGAAGCCGGGGGGAATGTCACAAAATTCCTTAGAGCTTCTATTTTTCTACTATTCATGTGTGGCATGTGGAGCCTTACATGACATACATGTATGGCTGGTGTAGCCTGACATGGTGTGTCTGTGTGGCATATGGAGTCTGACATGACAGTACATGTATGGTTGGTGTAGCTTGACATGATAGTACATGTGTGGCTTGTGGGGCTTGACATGGTGTACATGTATGGCCATGGAGCCTAACATGATGAAAGTCTCTGGGACTAGCTATCTTGGAGATCTTGTGTATTAATGTTCTGGGAAGGTTCCGGAAGGATCATGAGCCTTGGACATTTTATCGGATACAACTGAGCAGATGGGTGTTTCTTCCAATATAATTGCACTCATGTGTGTGCATGACTTTGATTTTATCTTTGGATGACTTGTCTTGTTTGCCTGGACAATGCATGAGATTTTTGCCTGTGTTGTCCATGGGGCCGGGGATGCCTGGGCACCCTGTGGACTTGTATGTGCACACCTGTTTGGGATTGACAGGTGGTCTACATGTGTTTTGCAGGTGGTAAGTATTCCCAAAAACTCAATTTACAGCTTTATGAGTTCACATGTTAATAATTATGGATGCAGGTTCACACTCACTTATAAGTGACCAGACAACTTATAAGTGAGTACACATTGAGCAAGACTTATTTAATACACGTGGCGGCCAAAGACCGGGCACTGGACATTATTTGGACTCTCTTCATGTAGGCGCCCCTTTCTGGACCAAAAAAGCACACGTGTGGGCTATTTTCAATCACCCATGAAGAGGATCTCCTTGGAAGTGCAGATGCGGGTTATGAACCCTGCAAAGTCATCGACGATGCGGGAGTACATTAACAAGTTGCAGGCCCTTCAGCAGGAAGTCCTCCAGGTTGGGAAGGAGATATCATCTGAAGACATGGCCATTACTTTGCTATCCCACTTGCCTGCTCAGTATTCTGCTTTCTTGATTACGAGTGGCAGGCTCAGCGCCATTACCTGGGAGGAGCTTGTGCCAATGGTCTTGGACCAGGAGGAACATTTCACAAACCCTCCTTACAGCGGAGGTTCGGAGGCCTTAACTGGCCAACGGTTGAAAGGCCGGAATAACAACAAGGGCAAAGAGAAGGCTTCACCGGAGAAGTCTTCTGAGAAGAAGCCCAACTCAGAACGAGAGAAGCTGAAGGCCGAACGATCCTGCAATGATTGTGGTGAGAAAGGCCACTATTGGAGGAAGTGTCCTAAGCGGACTAGGAAGAGTGCTAATTCTTCAGCCTCAGCTGCAAAGACTCCTGCATTTGTGCACTTAGAGATGATGGACTCTGATGCTTCATCGTCTTCGAGCGAGGAGGCAGTTGGCTTCACCGTGAAGGATACCCGGGAATGGATTCTTGACAGTGGTGCTTCCAGGCACATGACTCCGTCCCGTGACTTCTTTCTGGATCTGAAACGGCAGTCAGGTCGCATCTTTATTGGTGACAACTCCACTATTCCGATACACAGTGAGGGCCGGATGGAGATTATTCCCGACGACAAGGGGGGCAAGCATGCTTCCCGTGTTCTTTATGTCCCTGCTCTAGGTTTTCATCTTCTGTCAGTGCATGAAGTATGCAAGACTGGCTTTCGGGTGGAATTTGAGGAGCATTCAGTTGCTCTACGGGACCGTGAGACTGGCCAGGTTGTTTGGGAAGGCGGTGTGGAGAATGGTGTCTACAAGCTCTCTGCACTCTCCTCGTTGACAGTTCTCAGGTTGGAGTTCTGTGGCACTTTCGTTTTGGCCACTTAAATGTGTACGCACTGCGGCGAGCTTTCCGAGACCAGATGGTGGTTGGTAGTAGGCAAGGACGTTGCAGTTCTTGCATACGTGGTAAGCAGCACAGGGAATCCTTTCCGAAGGAGGCTTCCAGGCGGGCTTCGAAACCGTTGGAGTTGATTCACACTGACTTATGTGGACCTCAGCACACACCATCATTGGGAGGATCTCTCTATTTTATGCTGCTTGTTGATCACTGTACCAGATTCAGGTGGGTCTACTTTCTTTCACAGAAGGACCAAGCTTTTGCACAGTTCAAGGATTGGCACGTGATGGTGGACAAAAAGTCTGGATTGCAGGTAAAGACTCTCAGGGTTGACAAAGGAGGTGAATTCTCCTCGACTGTATTTCTCAGATTCTGTGAAGACCATGGCATCAAGAGGGAACTGGCCAATACCGGATCGCCTTTAGAGAATGGAGTTGTAGAACGCAAAAACAGGACTGTGGTGGAGATGGCGAGAACCATGCTGGAGCATGTGATCTTCCTCGTCCACTTTGGGGAGAGGCTGTGGCAACGGCTGTCCATACCCTCAAACGATCTTCGACGACTTCAGTACCTAACATGACTCCGTTTGAGGCATACTTTGGCAGGAAACCTGATGTCTCGCACTTCCGTGTTTTTGGGAGCGATGCGTATGTACATATTCTGAAGAAGCGGAGGGGGAAGCTTGACTCCAAGTCTCGCAAGCTTATATTTGTGGGGTATAATTCTCTTTCCAAGGGATACAGATTGTATGATCCAGATAGGAACGAGATTGTTGTTAGCCGGGATGTGGTCTTTGATGAGCATGTTCCAGTATCCACTCTCGAGGAGCCGCCACTTCTTGGAGATCCAGAAGAGTCTGATGATGATTCCCAGACCATTGCTCCAGTTGATCACCCTTAGTCAACACAGGAGGTTGAGCCCGCAGCTGGAGTAGATCCCCCGCAACCGTAGGAGGCTCCACGATTTGATCGAGTACCTAGGTGGTTGTTGGACACCCTTCGGGAGTCAAGTGTCACGGAGTTACCCTCCGAGTGGACCATAGAGGACGGCCCTCGATGATCACACAGAGTCCGAGACAAAAGCAATACAGCGGAGCTTCTTCAGGTAAACTATGCTCTAATGTCTCGTATCATGCGGGAGCCCACTTCCGTCAAGGAAGCCCTTTCACAGGATACTTGGAGGAAAGCCATGGAGGTGGAACTTGATGCCATCGAGAAGAACAAGACATGGGAGTTGGTACCGAGGTCGTTGAAACGGTCCGTCATTGGTGTTGTCAAATGGGTCTTTAAGACCAAATATGCGTCAGATGGGTCGGTGGACAAACACAAAGCCAGACTTGTGGCTAAAGGTTATGCTCAGCGGCCAGGCATCGACTACGAGGATACCTTTGCACCGACAGCACGGATGTCCACGATTCGGACCATTCTTGCCCTTGCTTCTTCTCAGAGGTGGCCCGTGTATCAAATGGATGTAAAATCTGCGTTCCTTAATGGTGACCTGTAGGAGGAGGTGTATGTTGAGCAGCCTCCAGGCTTTGTTGTTCCAGGATCAGAAGGGATGGTTTACAGGTTACGTAAGGCCTTGTATGATCTTAAGCAGGCTCCCAGGGCTTGGAATCAGAAGATTGATTCCTTCTTTGTTCGGACTGGATTTTAGAGATCGGTTGCAGATCCTAACCTGTATCTCTTTTGGGGGTTACGATTATCATCCTTTATGTGGATGATCTCATTCTCACTGGCGGTCATGTGGAGCACATTGGTGTGACGAAGGATGCCTTGTCAAAGGAGTTTGAGATGACCGACTTAGGCTTACTCCACTTCTTTTTGGGATTGGAGATCTGGCAGACCCAGAGGGGGTTTTTTGTCTCTCAGCAGCGGTATGTTCATGAGTTGCTTGAGGCCTTTGGGATGGAGAACTGCAAGCCTATTACTTCGCCGATGGACCCAAACACAAAGTTAACCGTTAATGATCCTTGTGAGCCAGTTGATGCCTTGCAGTATTGGAAGTTGGTTGGTTCATTGATCTGGTTGCTGAACACCAGATTGGACTTGAGCTTCTCCGTGGGGCTGTTGAGCTCTTTTATGCAGACGCCATTGAAGTCTCATTGGGACGCAGGATTGCGGATCTTGCGGTATCTGCAGAGTATGAAGGATCTAGGACTTTGTTACACAGGAGGGGATGGAGTCAGACTCCAAGGTTGGAGTGACTCAGATTGGGGAGGAGATCCAGATACGAGGAGATCTACTTCAGGTTACAGTTTTACCCCCTCGGCTCAGGAGCAGTTTCTTGGAGCAGTAAGAGGCAGCCAACTATTGCCCTTTCTTTGACAGAGGCAGAGTACCGGGCTGCTTGTGGTGTTGCTTGCGAGGTTGTGTGGTTGCGGAGGCTGCTAGGCGAGATTGGGTTTCCATAGAAGGAGCCCACAGTCATCCAGTGCGATAACCAGAGTTGTATAGCTATTGCTCGGAACCCGGTCTTCCATGCCCGGACCAAGCACATAGAGATACAGTATCACTTTGTACATGAGAAGATCTTGGCTGGTGACATCTTGCTACTTTATTGTTCGATGGAGGACAATGCGGCGGACCTCTTCACGAAGTCTCTACCTCAGGCTACACTCAGGCGGCACTCCAGCTCCCTTGGGTTGATTTCACAGCCAGGAGCTGAGAGGGGTGTTAGAAGTCATCTCCTGTCTTTATCAGACACCAGGGCCTCTAATGTGGGTGTGCCCGCCCTGTATAGGTGTTTTATCATTTTTTATTTTTTGTCCATTTTTTCCCATTTTTTCCATGATGTGGGTGGCTGCCACAGGCTGGCAGGAGCCTCTGATGCTGGCCGACTGCACTCATGTGTACTAGGAGTTGGCTGACTTCATCGGGAGGGGTCGTGGTATTTTTCTCTGCTGGCCGACTGGATGTGCCCAGTCGTGAGGGCCACTAGTGCTGGCCGACTACATGATGGGGCCATATGAATAGGCCCCATTGCCCCACATTGTACTCATTCAGTTATTTCTCGGGATCTTGTGTATAGAGAAGAGTTATACGCCTATCTCTCTCCTTCTCTTGTGCTATCTATTTTCTGCACTCTACTTGCTCTTGTGGTCTCAAGTTTGGTTATCATTTCCGCTGCGTATTTTGACAGGTCAGCCCATCTTCTGGCCCCTAGTGTGGTGTACTGTACAGCTTTGTCATCTTGTTTTATCTGGCATGCATATATGTATTTTCAGATTTCATGATTGATTAGATTTTGCGTGTTCAGTTGCCCTTTCCGTTTTCAATATTGACCCATACATCCGTTTAAGATCATTGGGACCGAAGACCGACATGTTGAAGTTACATACCATGTAGGCACTATGTTTTAGAACTATAGTATCAATGGAAGAAATTTTAGGGTTACCTTCTTCTTCAGTGACATGAGCTTGCCTTGGGCGCTTTCTTCACCTGTGGTCCGTGGACAACGCGCTCTCATATGGCCCTTTTGGCCAGAAATGAAACACCCGCCATCTTGGAAACTCTTTCTTTGGATTGGAATCACCCGAAGCTTGTGTTTGGTTTTTATTTTGTGAAGCCTTTCCAAACCTAAACTTTCATTTAGGTTTGGGACCCTGTTTGGAACTATCGAGAGTGTGAGGTTTTGAGAGACCTGTTTCTGAGTGTGGTTATCATAGTCTTCTCATAAATCCTAGTATACTTGATGGCATCCTTAAGAGTTCTGCTATGATTGTTCCTCAGGTGGAGTTTGTGATCTCGTGCAAGTCCATGGATAAAGACTCCACACAAAGTCGTGGCATCCATGTGCCTTGCTCGACACTCCAACTCTTTAAATCTCCATAAATACGTGTCAAAAGACATGTTGTGCATATCCAAGTCTGCAAACTTGGACACCACATTAAACTCATCCTCTGTGTGGAGGAACTTGTCTCGAATTGTGCCTCAAAGTTTGTCCAAGTAGTGGGTTTATCCCTGATTCTCTCGGCTAAGTAAGGGCCTTTCCCTTTAGGAGACCCATCACCATTTGTATCCTCCGGGCATTAGGGAAAAGGTAAAGCTCAAGTGGGAGTCTTCTTTCAGCCCTAAACACCATCCTGGAACAACCTGATGCAAAACGCAAGCAAGAGAGATGGAGAGAGAGAGAGAGAGAGAGAGAGAGGGAGAGAGAGAGAGCTGAGTTTCAGTACATTCATATGGTACAAAAAGGATGTACTATCTTGGCTAGCCCTTGGCTGCCCCTCAAAAGGTGGTAGATCACCTAATCAAAACCCTAGTCTAATGACTCTTTTTCCCTAGAGGAGTCAGTACCCAACAATGAGCACATGTGCCCCTTTTATAGGGCTGGATTGCCATCATGGATTTGCTGACCTGCTGTTGGCCAGATCCTGGACAAAATATCACTTCATTGCTGCAGCCGACAGAGTCCTATTCATTTCTTGTTCTGGCCGACAGCCTCCTGAGTCCTCCACAAAGTCATCCTGCCCAAACCAACAGCACCAGCTCCAAAATCTGGTCCTAATCTGATTCTTTATCTTGCTGCCCTTCAGGGATTAGCCTGCACATGTCTTGCACACGACAACCAAAGGGTCTATAAAACCAAAAGTTTTACATTTTCCCAAAAAAAAAGTAAACCAAAAGTGTTACAAGGTATCCATGAAGTGACTGAATCATGGAAAAAACCCAACTAGAGCTGAAAGGAAAAAAACCCAACGAGAGAGAGAGAGAGAGAGAGAGAGAGAGAGAGAGAGAGAGATTAAGCGTCTACTAAAGAACAATGGGCCTATGAGACCAAAGTGATAACAATAATGTCCATGGCATATCTCATCATGGAATTGAAAATAAAATAGAAAGAAAACATAAACATAGCTATCTCGCTGGGGTGATACAAAACTGTCCATGGAAACTCATCATGGAAGAGAGAGAGAGAGAGAGAGAGAGAGAGGTTTTTTTATTATGGGCTTCAATGGCAGGTGATGACAACAGAGATTCTTCGAAGCATGCAATATAGAGGATCGGAGGTCATGAGGGAGGTTGCATGGATTATTTTTGATGAAGTGCATTATATGCGAGATCGAGAGAGAGGTGTAGTTTGGGAGGAGAGCATTGTCATGGCACCCAAAAATGCTCGTTTTGTGTTTTTGTCTGCCACAGTACCCAATGCTAAGGAATTCGCTGATTGGGTTGCCAAGGTATTTTCTTGTATCTACACATGCATGCTTGCAAGCATGTGCACGCTTGCACAGACACAGAGGCATGCATGTACGCACATGTAGTCCTACCTTTATTGCATCCAGAGTAAATTCCATCAGTTTTAAGGTTTCTTTTGTGTTTCCTTATTCAGGTGCACCAGCAACCTTGCCACATTGTCTATACAGACTTTAGACCAACCCCACTGCAACACTACATCTTTCCGGCAGGAGGCGATGGTCTGTACCTAGTAGTTGACGAGAAGGGAACTTTTCGAGGGGATAATTTCCAAAAAGCAGTGAATGCTGTCTCTGCAGCCAACGAAGGGAAAAGCAAAACTGCAAATGGGAAACGGAAGAGAGGCAGTGAGAATGATGAGTCAAGTGACATTTTTAAACTGGTGAAAATGATCATGCTGCGGCAGTTCGATCCAGTTATAGTCTTCAGTTTTAGTAAACGGGAATGTGAAAGCTTGGCTATGCAGGTATGAAGTTGGTCACAAAGTTTTCTCTCTTTTGCCCATTAAGAGTTAAATACTTTATGTTTTACCAATTGTTTTTGTGGTTGCTTTCAAAATATGCCTCTGTGGTGGTTTGCAACATACGCTAAGAGATTCGTTTATGCTGTTGCAGACCCAGCTCAAGACTTTAGAGCCCTGTCTTCTAGTATTAGGGTGGGGGTCATTGCAGTTTTACACTGCGCATCCTTGCTGCCAGATGAGTTGATGGTGGGAGACTTGAATGGGAAATCAAGCCTGTCCACAGCCCACACATTCACATTTCCCGGACTATCATCCACAGCTGCTTTAGCCAACAAGGGAACACCTTCTCCCATGGATAAATTGGCCCCAAGCATCTATACCATGCAAGGAAAAGGATTCGTCATTTATGATCTATTCACCAAACTCTTTACTGACCGGGGGGGGGGGCAACAAGTTGTACATCACTCAGCCCATTCCTACCAGCATAAATATAATCGTAATCAATGTCGTGGCCAAGACCTCTCCCCAGAATTCTTTCTCTTATTTTCTTGTTGTCATCTTTTTGGCCTTACAACATCATGGCTTCTCTTGACAGTAGCTGGGTCATCTTATGATAAGACGCCATGTTGTTGTGGCTAATGTCAATGTCAACATACCCTTAGCTGTTGTGCCACAGCCTTTTATTGATTAAAATACCTGAAGGTTAGCAAATACTTCTACTTTCTTACTATGAATTTCTAGCTGTCAGCTCTCTTATCTTGACACTAGGGTGTTTCATCAATGGTTTGACTGTGTGGCTGTTTGTCAAGCAGTCCTTGCTACAATCATGGTTTCTAAAGCTCTCCAAATGCATTGAGAATTTGGGCGTCACAAGAAGATGCAGTAAATTGTGAATTTTCAGTAGTGTTTGCCTTGAACAGCCATTGAATTTGTGGCTTCTATTAAATAGACTGCTTAAAACAAATATGTAATAGATCGTAATAATGATGGGTGCTCGATACCCTTTTTTTTTTTTCTTCTTGTGCCCTGTGTGTGTGTGTGTGTGTGTGTGATGGTGTTTGCATGTGCTTGAGTGTGTGAGTCTGTGTGTGCGTGCAGATGGCAAAGTTAGATTTGAATGATGAAGATGAGAAGAGTTTAGTGGATGGTGTTTTTTGGAATGCGATGGATTCCTTATCAGACGATGACAAGAAGCTCCCTCAGGTGCATTCGAACACCCCCCCTCCCCCCCAACTACGCACTTTTTTTCCTTTTTCTTTTCTTGCAAACAAAAAAAAAAAACAATCAATTTTGTAGACTGTCATTTGAGTAGGAAGAGTGAGATTGTATATGCACCAGAATTAAGTGAAGGGTTGGAAAACACAATACATACACCTGATGCAGCAGCAACAAAAAATCTATGCTAGACAAACTTAGACAGGAAACCATGATAATAAGGTGGAGACTCTTCCAAGGCTGGTTGCCTGTTGGCTGTTTATAGAGCCAAGAACAAGCTGGTTCTCCATATGGAGAAAAAGCCTTCAATGCTTTGGGCAGCTGGACAAACCCCTCGGAATCTCATCTTATGCACCCAATGGGCATGTGTAATTCCCAAGTTAAAATGCACTGACACCTCCCACTCCCTCAGTTGTCGTGTAACTCTAGCATATGCCCGACACTAGAGAACTCACACTGAGTCTGAAGCATAGTAACAGGAATTGACCGTTTCCTAGTCAAAAATTGTGGAAACTCCGTTTCTCAGGAGGGGCTGTTTCCGTTTCCCTGTTTCCTATCCCACGATTTTCTCCTGGAAAGTTTTGAGTGATCTCTCTGGTAGGGGTATGTCTAGCCTCAGGTTCAGGGGTGCTCTTGGCAAAGATGCCTTGTTCTCTACTGTGCTGCCATCTCTTATTCAGCCATCAACAGCAGTAAAGCCAGCCATTCACTATCTTGTACAGTCAAGTTTTATCCAGCAGTTATCACCTTAGAGTTTGTCATCTTGGGATTCCTGTCCGTATCACGTGAAGAAGTTCTTGAGGGTGTTTGAAAGCCTCAGAATTTGGATATTGGTACTAGCTTGGTGAAAGACTCTTGTGAGTCATCCTCGTGGTGAGCTCGGCATTAGTTATCTTTTGCCTCGACATTGACTTTGGCCCGATCTCGACATCGACACTTTTGTTTGATATTGTATTCATTTGTTGTATTGGTCCTGGCTTGGAAAAGCCCATGGATTGTTCCTGAAATAAATTCTTGAAGAGGAGGTGGGGCCTGTTCCCCACTCAACGTGGTGTACTATGTGAGACCCCTATTCCCATCTCTCTCTCTCTCTCTCTCTCTCCCTTCTCTCTCTCTCTCTCTCTCTCTCTCTCTCTATCTTTATCTCTCGTACACGTGGTTGCATCTGTCAGTGCATGCTCCATTGGGCTTATAGTGGTATCAGAGCAAGGATTTCTCTTGAAGAAATCTTTTTTGGGGTGACAGAACCATGTCGAGAATTGAGGGAGACCAAGGGCCTCAAGAAGGGAACAACTATGAATCCAACCCAGAGCATCAAGGAGGAATCCAAGGCCGCTAATCTGTCTCTCATGAGACCGCAGTCATGACATCAGCTGAATATTGAGACTTTCAAAAGTTCAAAAACTACCTTCAAGAAGAAGAGTTTCTAGCTTGGAGAGCCAAGAAGGAACAAGACTACAGAAGAGCTCAGATGTTCGAAGACTTTATCAAACAGTAGACCACCGAAGTCGAAGGTGTGGAAGTCGCCATAGCGTACTTACGAGGTAAAGAGGTTACCATTAGAGAAGAACCCAAAGTCACCTGATCCATCACTCATGGAGGACAGAAAGAAGCTACCCCTAGACCCGCTCTATCAGATGCAGCCTCTTCTGGCCTAACAAAAGAGAAGAAGACAAAGGAGCCTTCAACTGGCAAAGTGGATTTCAAGCCGGGAGAGACAAGCGTATGAAGTTTGATACCTTTTATGGAAAGCGGGACACCCAGAAAGCTCTATGTGACATGTGGGGTCTTTGACCGTCGTAAACACAACCTTAGTCTAACTAAACTGCACTTAATGATGCTTAAGAAAGACAGATAGTGCCAATGCAATGCAGCTATATTAGATGATGAATGCGGTTACAATGAGATCCAAATGGATCTATGCTGTCCTAGATGATGTCTACCCCTGGAAAAGAGGGAAACATGCTGAATAATGATGAAGGATGGCTGTCTTGACTCCAATGCTGAGTTCCACCACTTGTATGCTAGTATCCCTCTATGTAGGAGTTGGGAAGATGGCTGAATATGCTGAACTGTATGCGATGCTGGACTGAATGCGATGAAGGGCTGAAACATTGATGTCAGATGCCCCTTCCATGGACTAAAACGCTGATGAGTCTCTATTTATATGGGGGACTGAGCTTGGCTGCAGTCGGCCAGATGTAGAAAGCCCACGACTGCCATAAAATACCATAAATGCCATAAAGTGGTATAAAATGCTGGTTGGCTGAAACGCTGATGTAAACATGCTGTCGGCTGCCTCCACAAGCCCCAAATGCTGGTCTAGATGGCTAATGTGATGCTACAATGTTGAATCCAACCCATACCATGTGGTACATGCTGAAAACATTCATTTAGATGCCCATAAAATGCCTGATAAATCCTGATGATGTTTATGATGCTAAAATGATGCCATGTCACTGTACACCTGAATAGTGTGCACGTGACACTCTATCCTTCATTAAACAGTTTGACGTCGCCTTTGGAGGAGAGGACTTCTCCGAATAGTCCAAACTCCGCATGGTCCATATGCACTTAAAAGATGCCGCCTTGAAATGGTGGCTAAAAGTGGTTCAAGATGGGACCGAGTCTACTTTATGGGTTGATTTCAAAACCATGTTCAACAAGAAGTTTCTTCCCGCAACCTTCGAGGCAGATGTACAGAAGGAATGGGATGAAGTAAAGCAAAAGACGGGAGAAAGTGCAGCAGCATATCTTAATAACTTCTCAGCCGTCTCATTGAAGTTTACCTCATATACTCCTATCCCACCATTGATGGAAATGCGAAAGTTTGTCAATGGATTGCAACCAAAGCTTTTGCAAGCAGTCTATATGACGGGACTTAAAACCTTGGAAGAAGCCCAAGACAAAGCCTTGCAAGCCGAAGCTCTATATATGCCTTAGATGGTGGGCAAATCAAAGAATGAGAATCGAGACTCGTCCCAAAAGAAGAAGTTCAAAGGGGGATCTCAAGCAAGGAACGAGCCACAAGAAAAGAAGAACAAAAATGAGGATAAACCCCCATTGTACCAAAAGAAGCTATCCCACAAGCAACTCGAGGAGTATGTCAAAGAAGGTAAATGTTTCCTATGTGGAAAGAAAGGACACATGGCTGCAAAATGTCCTGATAAACCAAATCAAGAAGCCAAACCGCCCCAAAGTAACGCATTACCTAAAGAACTCCAACATCAAGATGATACACAACCAGAGAAGAGGCAACTTTTCAAAGCCTGGGGCAAAGTGGCAAACCAACCAGTACTTATTCACTTCGATAATGGTGCTACCCACCACTACATCCATCCACGAGTGGTTGAAGCCATGAAACTCCCTTCGGATAGGTTCGGAACTCCTATTACAGCAGGTGCCGCCTTTGAAGGTACGTCAGTCGAGGTGACTTCTATTTTGGGAAAGCTCCGCTTACAAATTGGAGACTATGCGGATCATGAGAACTTTGTTGTTGGCAAAATTGGACATTGTGATGTGATTTTGGATACACCTTGGCATAAGAAGATAGACCCGGCCATTGATTGGGTTGGAAATAAGATTAGGTTTCCTTTTAAAGGCAAGAATGTAACTCTTGATGTAGAAGTTCAGGGGAATTCCATTCCACTCATTAGTCATGTACAAGTTCCTAAAGCAATAAAGTAATCTATTTCCTCGTACTTGATATATGTAAGAGATCCAAAGGAATCTGAGGGTGATGAGTCACTCTCAACTCTTAATCATGAAAGGAAAGATTTCCTAAAGAAGTATGAGGATTGTTTTGCAGATACTCTTCCAGGAGAGCTACCTCCAAAGAGACTGGAAGATCATAAGATTGACATGATAGTAGGAAGCTCACCTCCTAACAGACCTTGTTATCGAGTGAGTCAGGCTTAACAAGAGGAGATTATGAAGCAAGTGACTGAGCTTATGGAAAAGGGATTGATTCGATCTAGCTCATCACCTTTTTGCTCCCCAATCTTATTGGTTCAGAAAAAGGATGGTTCTTGGTGTATGTGTATTGATTACAGGGCTCTTAATAAGATCACTGTAAAGAACAGGTTTTCTATCCCTAGGATTGACGATATCCTGGATAGATTGGATGTAGCCACTATCTTTAGCAAGATTGACTTGAAGAGTGATTACCATCAAGTCAGGATTGTTCCAGAGGACATTCATATGACCGCATTCAGGACTACCTTTGGACTCTATGAGTATTTGGTGGTCTTACCAATGCCCGGGCTACCTTCAATCGAATGATGGAAAGAATATTTCGAGCACATAGAAAGTTTGCAACTACTTTCTTTGATGCCATTATTGTGTGTTCAAAGAATGAAGAAGAGCATCGGAAGCACTTGGATATGGTATTTCAGGAATCGCAGAAGCACAAGTTGTATGTGAATAGCAAGAAGAGAGTTCTTTTTGTCAGAGATTCACTACTTGGGCCATATAGTGTCCAAGGAAGGGGTCAGGATGGACCCAGAAAAGGTCAAGGCTATTGTGGAATGGCCAGAGTTGACTAGTGTGCATGCAGTTCAAAGTTTCCTTGGCTTATGCTCTTATTACAGGAAGTTCATCAAGTGGTTTGCTGTGGTAGCAAGTCGACTACATGATTTGACAAAGAAAGCCGTGGGATTTCGGTGGACCAAAGCTGAAAAAGAATCCTTTGAATCACTAAAGTTTTATGCTAGTAAAGGACCGATATTGATTATTCGAGATTTGTCAAAGCCATTCATGGTAGAGTGTGATGCTTCAGGAGATTGCATTGGAGCAGTCTTGAACCAAGAGGGCCATGTTGGGGCCTATGAGAGTCGAAGACTGCAAGGAGCCGAAAAGACCACACCTACATACGAAAAAGAATTGGTGGCTATCATTCATGCCTTGAAGATTTGGAAAATCCATTGTAGGGGATAGAGATCCTCGGACTATCAGTTTCTTTTGGAGGGCACTTTTTGACAATATGGAGACAAAGCTGAGTTTTTCTTCGGCTTATCATTCTCAAGATGGACAATGCAAAGCTCCTTTTGAGATTATCTATGGCAAACCATTGTTGTTGCCTATTTTTAAGACCAAGGAAGAGATCTTCCATGCGGACGAGTTTGTTAGAGATTTGGATATGGCCTTTGCACAGGTTTGGAAGGCTATTGAGACATCTCAAGCCAAGCAAAAGAAAGCTGCAGATAAGCACAAAAGGAAGGTCGCTTTTGAAGAAGGGGATTGGGTGTTATTGCGATTTGAAAAAGCAAGACTTAGAAAGTCAAAAGCTAAGGAGCTCAAGGAACCCAAGCTTGCTCCCCAAATATTATGGACCTTTTCAGGTTACCAAGAAGATCAACAATGTATGTTATCGTTTGGACCTTCCAGATCATTGGAGGATACATAATTGTCAGAATATGCAACGGAGATGATGACAAAATCTGAGAACACAAGAGCAAGTGCAGTGCAGAAAAATACAGCAATGGAGAAGGAGAGAGAGAGGCGTGTAACTCTGCTCTATATACACAAGAAAATCCCGAAAACCTAATACAACAAGTGGGGGGCCATGGGGCCATTTTATATGGCCCCACATGTGCAGTCGGCCAACAGTAGGACAGCCGACAACACCCATATAGACACCCGATTGCTGCATCTCAAGTCGGCCAACATCAAACAGTCGGCCTTCACACGTGTGAAGTCAGCCAGTAGCAAAGAGAAGCAAGGAGCAGTCGGCCAGTGTCTGAATACACAGTCCTGTAGTCGACCAGCATACAGAGGTAGCCGACATGCACAGGACACCCTCCCACTGTAGAAAAAATAAGGAAAAAATGAGAAAACACCTAATCCGGGCGGGCATACCCACAATAGAGGCCCTGGTGTAAATATACAGAAAGGAGATGACTGCTAACAATAATGCCTTCCATGTCAGTTTATTGAAGCCATATACAGGACTAAGAGCCTATATTGGAGGATCCACTAGAAGTGGAAGGACAAGAAGAAATCTTGTCCTTCCACTAGAAGTGGAAGGACAAGAAGAAATCTTACAGTCGAAACAAATTGTATTCCATTCCGTGAGAAAAAGAGGAAGGACAGTGGTCAGGAAATTCCTCTTGAAGTTTAAGAACTATTTGCCTATGGATGCGAAATGGATGCCAGAAGAGTCCTAGATATTCTTTGAGCTTATGAGGAAGCAGTTGGTCCAGATGTATTTGAAGTACAGGCTTGAAACGTCTTGTGATCAAGACAGATTTAAGAGGGAGGGATTGTATCCCTAGCCCTCTTCATTGTATATATTTATACTGAAATGGAATTGATCATTATCTTGTTTATGTATTGGTCTTAATTGGATATTCTCTAGTTTGGGTGGCAACAATGCTCGAAAGCCTAAGGAGCAAGATTTGCAAATGGGAGGCAGCGATGCCAGAAGACCCATTGGACGACAACGATGCCAGATATATTGGACTTTGTAGTCAGCGACCAGGTGGCCCAGATGACTATATTGGATTTTGTAGTCGGGCGGTCATTGTGACTAGATGGCCCAAATGATTGTATTGGATTTCATAGTCGGGCGGTCAATGTGACCAGATGGCCCATATGACTATTGATGAACTCTCAGGAGGCAGTCATAGCGACTAGATGGCCTTGAGGGTAGATTGAGTGGTCCTAGTGACTAGATGGCTCAGCACGGTTTCGATGAAACCAGACAGGACAATCCATGAACAGGAGGATCATTTGCAAACTAATGTCTATTTGAATTTCTTTGACTTTGTGTGCTGTTTTTGATGCGTGAACAATGCTTGGATTTATGGCATGTGATAGTCCACTGGGCTCCATACTACCTAGCCAGCACGTGGAATACCCAGTAGACGCAAATGATGTATACTTGTTTGTTGACAAGCTTGTGTCTAGTTTTTGCAGAAGGTGAGTATGCATTTATTATTTCTAACCCCTGTTACAGGATATGAAGAACATGTATCATCAAGAACAAGGACATCGGTCAAAGAAAGGCATAAAGATGTTGCTAGAGGAGCAGAAGGCACCACATATATGAGGAAAGACCAGATGCACAAGAGCACCAGATGGGGCTAGTACCACGATCATATGCATGCCACGGTTGAGGACAACTGTGATATAAGAGGGAGGAAATGTAACTATTTGGTCCTCCATGCTCTTTTCATATGATAGAACTCATGCTTGGACACATGGACATAATGATGGACACATGGAAACAGGGTTCCTAATGCTGGCATTGGAAAAAGCACCCATCTTGGTCAAAAAGCAGGAAAAAGCAAAAGGCAAACTTTGTTGACCGAAAAGCTGAGGGCACCGTTGGAAAGAGGACATCGAATTGGATCAAAAGCTAAAGATCGCTTTTCCAAAAAGCTGCTCTAGGGCCAAAAAGCAAGGCCCTAAAGATTGTAAAAGAAAATCAAGATTTTTGGCTATTATTAAAATAATATTTAAAAGAAAAGCAAAAGCAAAGTATGGCAAAAGCATGGCAAGTATATAAGGAGCCAATATCTTCTTGGTGAGGCATAGAAAGTACCCGTGGAGATTAAGGAGATCTTGTGAAGAGTCATTAACGTCAATTTTCCCTCTCTCTTGACACGCCACCCATCTCCTCTATCTTAGCCGCTGGCAGCCACCCCAGCAGTGCCACTGCTCCGCCACCCTGAAAACTGTGCGCCGCCTGCACCTCCTACTGTCTGGTTGCGCCACCTTTGCAGCATCGACTACCACTGTTGCTCCGCCAGCCACCAGCTGCCACCTGTAGCGCTCATCTGTACATCAGCGATACCCTGCTTCTACTACACCTCCTGTGCACCTCCGCCTTCCTGAGAGTAGCGCCGCCCAATCGCCAGCGCCAGCCGCCTGAGTCTCTTTGCATACAGCCGCCGCCCTTGCTTGCGCAGCTTCTGCCTTGTTGTGCCGTCACCGCCTTCACTACAGCTGTGCGCCACCCCTGCTCTGTACACTAACACTGATGCACCTCCTCAGAATCGCTGTCTCTGAGCGCCGTCTTCCCTCTGAGTGCCGCCAGTACTATCTGCTGCCTTGGAGAGCACCGTTTGGCGCCATAAGCATTGCCCCGATCTGCCTGAACAAGCTCGGAAGCACAGCCTTGTTCTCTACTGTGCTGCCATCTCTTCTTCAGCCATCAACAGCAGTAAAACCAGCCATTCGCTATCTTGTACGGCCCTGTTTTATCCAGCAGTTATCACCTTCGAGTTTGTCATCTTGGGGTTCCTGTCCATATCACGTGAAGAAGTTCTTGAGGGTGTTTGAAAGCCTCAGAATTTGGATATTGGTACTAGCTTGGTGTAAGACTCTTGTGGGTCATCCTCGTGGTGAGCTCAGCATCAGTTATCTTGTGCCTGGACATCGACTTCGGCCTGATCTCGACATCGACACTTTGTTTGATATTGTATTCATTTGTTGTATTGGTCTTGGCTTGGAAAAGCCCGTGGATTGTTCTTGAAATAAATTCCTGAAGAGGGGGTGGGGCCTGTTCCCCGCTCAACGTGGTGTACTGTGTGAAACCCCTATTCCCACCTCTCTCTTTCCCCCTTCTCTCTCTCTATCTTTATCTCTCGTACACGTGGTTGCATCGCACGCTCCATTGGGCTTACATGGTTCCTACACACATATTACTTAAGCATATTTGACACAAAATATTGAGCATCGAAATTAACATAAATTTCATACTTGTAACACTCCTCCCATTTGAAGAACAATTGTTCTTAGTTGTGTAAGGAATTTGAACTCGTAACATAAGTATGGCTCAAAGGTCTCCCTCAGCTATGTCATGGGGAAATGTAGCTCGATGGCGATGGAGGATGTCAGCTAATGAGGGGATTGTGGTTGACGTCCATGGGGCCGGGGGCATCGAGCACGCTGGAATGTGGAGGCCCGGTTCAAGGTAACTCCTCTCCAGCGAGGTGGATTTGCAGCAGCCCGAGGTGGGTCCACGGGATCCACTGTATGGGTGTCCTACTCCTCTTGGGCCTGGAAGAAGCTCGTGATGGTGGTTGGCGAGGGAGGGGTCGGGGTGGCTGGGGCCGAAGCTCTCTCAAGAAAATGTTCCTATGTTTGGGGAGCTCGACCAGGAAGAGCCCTTAGCAATGCTGATCCGCAAAGTCAATGATCTTGGAGAGTGGGCCAAATCCCTCATGGAACAGACAGTGAAACATCCCGAGGGTCTCATAGTATACTGGGCGGCGACATATGTAATGCTCCTCTGTCTCGACTCTCAACCTCTGTGTGGCATATTCGGCATATCGTCTCCTCTTGGGTCTTCGTATGAGCTCCCCGGCTGTGAAAGACACACTCAACTCTTCCTGTCTCCACTTTGAGGCAGTGGGATGAAACTCGTATTTGGCCAATCGCGATCCGCATGGCATGGGACATGTGAACACTCAGGTAGCCCGGTTGCTATATGAATCCATCTTCAGTGAGTGTGAGGAAGTGATCTTTGTAGAAGTGCATCTTAGATGGGAGCTCCGAAGGTGTGATCCACGTGGAGTGGGTGTAAAGGCTGAGAAGATCTAATCAAATAATCTGGTTGGTCTCATGAGAGAGCTGGAGAGAAGGGGAGTCCGAACTGTACAGAAGGGGTGGGAGGCTGTGATATGCAGCGGAAGTCTTTGTATTGGTTGATCCTGTCACACAATATGCTCACACCGTCTTCTGTATCCTGAGTTTCGTGAGTTTAGCAATCCATTTCATTTACTTCAAACTTTAAAGAGATGAGAGAGAGATATGAACACTGTACACCAGATTGGGTCCCGAATTACCCACTGAAGGGCCCCCTATCCCGATAACGAGATAGTATTTGCTTTATTACTTTAGAGAGAATGACTTTGGACTGTAGATAAGCCAAACGCAAGATCTCGGAGGATCGGAGTAAGGCTGATCTGTACACTGCTGTAGAAACACCTCGATGACTTGATCTTGAGCCTATGCACTCCTCCCAAGGGCATGAGGAAGGGCTGCACACCTGAGGCTCAAAGAAGAAGAAGGTGGACTGTTCTACACACTGTTAGAATGCTGAAAACACATATGAATGCTGAGTTACCTTCACCAGATGACTGCTGAATGTGTTGATGATGCAGAGAATGCTGGATACTGATGCAAACAGCAGATTCAGGGCTGGAAACTGCTGTGGACTGAATCTTCAAGGCTGGATTCTGCTGTAGACAGAAACGCAGGTGTCTGGAGAGGACTATGGACTGAAACGCAGCAGCAACAGATGGTTTCAGGGCTGGAACTGTACGGCTGGAGCAAAACGCAGGTAGGCTGCTGTGAGGCTGCACCAAAACGCAGGTATGAAGGCTGTTTGCTACTGGTTTTCAGGCGTGGAACTATGATGAACTGTGGGCTGAATATGGGGGACTGTAAGGGACTGAATCCGGGCTGCTTTGGTGCTGAAACAGGCTGATTGAGGGCTGAGGACAAACACCTAGGGCTGGACTGAAGCTATGGTTCTCAAGGGCTGGAGAAGAAAGCTTATGGGCACTAGGGCATGGATTAGTCTTATGCTGAGAGCAAGAGAGAGAGGAGAGCTCTTAGCACAATGAAGACTGAATGAGCAAAAGAGGCTCTAGGCAAGCCTATTTATACTAACTGGAGGTTGGTCATTAATATTTATAAATGCCCAATAATGCAAATAATGATAAATAAATACTAATAAATATGGGAAAAATACCAGATAAATCCCAGTAAATTCCCTAAGGCTTTGGGGATGTTCTAAATGATGCACAGGCATATGTATGCATATTATGCAAGATGCAGAGTGCTTTCTGATGCAAACCCTAAGGCTTCTACTGACTCTACATGCATGAATGATTCTCTCCAAGTGGGTTAAGGGACTTGACTGACTGACTGACCCACTAAGGCTGAGGAATGACCTACGTAGCTCGTGCCTGACTTATCCTGGACTGAGGATGTACAATGGGGTCACGGCATACGACAAATATCATCCTACTGGGTTCTACAACTGTACAAATGATGCACTTCTGATGATGAGCCATCTTGTCACCATGCACTTAGTGCAGAGTGCATGTGACATTCCCTCCTGATTAGCTTGGCGGCAGGTTCATGGCTTCCAAGTAGTCTGCCAATAACTGGGGGTACTCCTGGAAGAACTCTTCGTCGAGCCATACGGCTTCGTGGGTGCCTCGATCTCGGAACTTCGTATAGAACTGACGAATCCGTCGACCGGAACCATGCTTCCATCGATGAAGAAGGATCTGCTCAGGCTCAATAACTTCTGCCTCGTCTACCACGTCTGGCTGCTGTTCATCTGAAACATCAAACACTTCTGGACCAACATATGGTTTTAGCCAAGAAACATGGAAAACATCATGCATTGTCCAACTGGCAGGCAACTTTAACTTCATTGAGACATCACTTATCTTCTTAACTATTGGAAAAGGGCCAAAACTACGGAATGAAAGCTTGGGACAACGTTTGCCCACTTGTTTCAATCTCTGCTTCATGATACGCAAATAGACCCAATCCCCTTCCTTGAAGTGGACATCTCGTCTAGATTTATTTGCCTGTCTGCTATATGCTTCCTGAGCTTTGGTCAAGCGGTCTTTGACTGACTCAATGATCTCGGAAAATGCTTCCGTGGTTTTATTAGCCTCTAAAGATGGAGACACCATTCTCGTCAAAAGAGAAGAAAAACGGCGACCAAAGGCTGCTTCATATGGAGTCCGTCCGACACTGGATGAATGAGTGTCGTTCAAGATAGCTTGGACCAACGGAAGATAGTGCTCCCATTTGGACTGCTGGTCATGACAATATGACTTGAGGACATCGAAGGCCAATTGATTATAAATTTCTGTCTGGCCATCTGTCTGGGGATGGAATGCACTGGACAACTGCAACTTAGTTCCAAAGTTTTCAAATAATGCCCTCCAGAAATGCGAGGTAAACTTGGAATCTCTGTCTGATGTTATGGTGCTAGGCAAACCACATATTGGATACCAATGCTTGAGAAACAGACGTGCTACGTCCTCGGCTGTGGCCGTATGCTTGCATGGGATGAGCATGCAGAACTTACTAAAGCGATCCACAATGGTAAAACACTGAGTGTTACGGGATCCAGTGGATGCTGGTAGAGGCCCTACAAAGTCCATAGATATGTCGATAAAAGGTCCGTCGGGGATAGGCAAGGGTTGAAGTAAACCTGCCTTCTTTGAATGGGGAACCTTAACTTTTTGACAAATCTTACAGGCTTGTACATGTGCATAGACATCACGCCTCATCTTTGGCCAATAAAAGGACCGTTCTAATTTCTCGAGGGTACTGTTGATACCCCTGTGTCCTCCAACTAAGGAGTCATGGGCATCATGGAGAAGAGCGGAACGCTTTTCCCGAGTAACACAGAGACGGTTCTTGTAGAACAACCAACCGTTCTGTACTGAATAGTGACCAGGCTCAGAAGTGAGGGCCAAACTATACTGAGTACCAAACTCAGGGGAGTCGACATATTGGTCTTTCATACTATCTAAGTCCTTCCCCGTGATTTCGAGAATGGTAGCTTCTTGGACTGCCTGGATGCTGGACTTTCGACTGAGAGCATCTGCTACTGGGTTATGCTTACCAGGGATGTATTCAATCATACCTCCAAACTGTTGGAAGATTTGACTCCACCTGGCCTGTCGATCACTCCACTGGGCACTTGGCATAGTCTGAAGCCACTTAAGTGCTTGGTGGTCTGTCTTCACTGTGAAAGCCTGTCCATAAAGAAAAGGCTTCCAATGTTTGAGCGCTGTGATCACACCCAAAAGCTCTTTGTCATATACTGAATAATTCTTTTCAGCGACATCCAACTTTCTGCTGTAATATGCCACAGGTCTATTGTCCTGCTGGAGGACTGCACCTATAGCTACATTGCTGGCATCGGTGATGACCTCGAAAGGTTCGTCCCATGATGCTAACTTTAATACAGGTGCTTCTGAGGCAGCTTTCTGGAGTGCACGGAATGCATCAAGTGCCTTACCTGTAACTGAGACTTTCTGCTTGCGAGTCTTCACCCCCTTGAGCAAGTCGGTAAGAGGTGCTGCAAGGTTGGAAAACTGATGCACATGGGTACTATAGGCCTGACAAAGACCTACGAATGAACGGATTTCTTGGGCGGTCTTAGGAATATCCCAATCTAAGATCTCTTGAACCTTTGAGGGGTCCAGTCTAATCCCATCGGAACCGATGATGTAGCCCAAATACTGAACTTCTTTAACACCAAAGATAGACTTTTTGGCGTTTATGTAGAGCTGATTATCTCGCAAAAGTTGCAAGACTTTCTCCACATCTTTCTCATGCTGCTCCGCAGTGGCTGAGAAGACTAGTATGTCATCAAGGAATATGAAAACACACTTCCCAATGTGGACTGCGAAAATCCTAGACATCATCTTATTGAACGTTGCGGGTGCATTTGTAAGCCCAAAAGGCATGACTACGAACTCGTAGTGACCACGTTCTGTCCTGAAAGCTGTTTTTGGAATGTCAGCTTCAAAAATGCGGACCTGATGGTAACCACTCTTGAGGTCGATCTTAGTGAAAAATTTAGCACCGTCTAAACGCTCCAAAATGTACTCTATCCTGGGCATAGGAAACTTGTTCTTGATAGTGAGTTTGTTTAATGCCCTGTAGTCTACACAAAGGCGTGCAGACTTGTCCTTCTTTTGGACAAATAGGATAGGTGCAGCAAATGGGGAGGAAGAAGGCCGAATGAATCCGGCTCGGAGAAGCTCAGATAACTGCTTTTCCAACTCGCCCTCTAAAGTCTTGGAAAGACGATAGGGAAACCTGCTAGGAGGGTCTGATCCAGGGACCAAATCAATGTGATGGTCCTCAAGGCGAGAGGGTGGGAGACTGGGCGGGAGATCGTCCCTAAGCATAATGTCCTGGTGTCTGGATAGGAGGTCTGCTAACTGAGGGACTGAAGATGTAATGGATGCTACTAATGAGGGAGGGTCTGCTTGAGCACGAATATAAAGGAGTGCTCCTTCTGCTCCCTTGCGGATAGCTCGTCGGGCCTGGAGATGCGAAATCAATGGGATGCCAAGAATGCTTCTATCCCCACGAATCATGACAGGCTCAGGAAAACCTTTACAAATAGTAAAAGTGTCCTGCCCCCAATCGGGAATAGGCTCATACTGACGGAACCACTGAATTCCTAAGATCATGTCACACCCTAAAAGAGGGGAGACGATGAAATCCCGTTGAAATGAGGCCTTCTGAACGTCAAAGGCAAACTGCTGTGCCTTCTGGGAAATGTGGGTGCGAAGACCAGGTGTAAACCCGTCCACATCCAAATGATATGGGACTAAAGTGCAGTTCAATTTATTAGCCAACTGGGGAGAGATGGCGTCTTCAGAACTACCCATATCGAAAAGGACTACAAACTGTCGGGCCTGGGCAGAGCCATAAGCTCGGATAAGGCTCTTCTGAGCAGCATCGCTCTCACCCTCCTGCTTAGCATCAAATACCACGGATGGCATAGGATGCATGGAAGGTAAAAGTTGAACTGCATTTGAGGTAGTAGGCGGGGCTGGAGGAGCTGGGGAAGCTGTAGCAACTGTGGCAGAAGGAGCTTTGGCAGCCTGTGCCGCTTGCCATTTGTGGCAATCCTTCTTACCATGCCCTATAATATGACAGAAAAAACATCTATTTTCTGACTGATACTTCTTTTGCTCCTCTGGAGGAAGATAACCTCCAGTAATGCCTGCTTTAGCCTTTTCATCAGGGGTTTTCTTAGGTTCTTTATCCTTCTTACCCCCTGAACTGGAGCTATTACTGCTGTCCTTCTTAGCATCTTTAGAAGATGCGTTACCTTTCCCTGACTGTGCAGCTGATTGCTGCTGCGGGGGTTTGGTACTGGACTGAGATGTCTGCTTGGGCTTGCCCCCGTTGAGCTTCATTTCTTCGTTCTGAGCGAGAGTCAGAGCCCGGTCATAAGTACTTGGTTCAAAGTTACGAACTGTGAACCGAATGTTGGAGTCCAATCCACGAATGAATTGCTCCATCTTGGCCTGCTCAGATAACCCTAACTGCTGTGCTAAAGTAATAACCTTACCGGAAAACTGAAGCACTGGGGAACCGTTCTGTCTGAGTCCATAGAACTCGTCTTTCAGACCGGTCATGTACTGGGGCGGGAGAAATCTGGTCTTCAGGTCATGGACAAAGATGTCCCAGTCAAAGGCTGTGACACCTGTGGCCTGGTCAGTATGAATACTAGACCAATGCTGCCACCAAGTGACTGCCTCACCAGTGAGATGGGGAGCCGCTAAGTGGACTTTGTCTTGTGGGTCTGTGATCCTAGCTAATGGAAAATGAGCATTAAATTGATGAATAAATTGATTAACTGAAGAATGATCACACTTACCATCATACTTGCTGAAATTCGGTTGACTGCGAATGATGGTGGTTGCTGCTGCGGGATGCTGGCTGGTGACACCTATGACTGGGGAGACTGAGGAGAGCTGCTGATACCTCAAGTGTATGGCCTCCTTTTCCCGTTGGTGTTCGAGTAGCATACGTTCTCGATCAAGCTCACGTTGGTGTTCCCGAGCGGCGAGTTCAGCCTGACGCCGGTCTTCGTCGATCCTGCGTTGGGCTTCCTCATAGTCCCGTCTTTCTTCTTTTTCTCTTCTCCTTCGGGCCTCGTCCTCTCTCCTTTGTTGTTCCATCTGAAAGAAGAGGGAGATGTAGTCGGGTGCTGCTGGAGGTGTAGAAGGACGTGCTGCTGCTGCCTCCAAGAGTTGGAGACGCTCCATGAGTAGCTGGTTCTGAGCTCTTAGAAGAGCTATGGTGTCTGCTGTAGGCGGAAGAGCAAGGTCTCCTTCGGGGGAGACGTCTTCCGGCTGATGAGTACTCTCTCCTGTAGACATGATGCTGAAGTCGGTGGTCGTGCCGGAACGCAATCTAACCATCCGAGGATGCCCCCACGCTAGGATACGGTGTGTGTGGACTATCTGAATCTGATACCAATGTGATATGCAGCGGAAGTCTTTGTATTGGTTGATCCTGTCACACAATATGCTCACACCGTCTTCTGTATCCTGAGTTTCGTGAGTTTAGCAATCCATTTCATTTACTTCAAACTTTAAAGAGATGAGAGAGAGATATGAACACTGTACACCAGATTGGGTCCCGAATTACCCACTGAAGGGCCCCCTATCCCGATAACGAGATAGTATTTGCTTTATTACTTTAGAGAGAATGACTTTGGACTGTAGATAAGCCAAACGCAAGATCTCGGAGGATCGGAGTAAGGCTGATCTGTACACTGCTGTAGAAACACCTCGATGACTTGATCTTGAGCCTATGCACTCCTCCCAAGGGCATGAGGAAGGGCTGCACACCTGAGGCTCAAAGAAGAAGAAGGTGGACTGTTCTACACACTGTTAGAATGCTGAAAACACATATGAATGCTGAGTTACCTTCACCAGATGACTGCTGAATGTGTTGATGATGCAGAGAATGCTGGATACTGATGCAAACAGCAGATTCAGGGCTGGAAACTGCTGTGGACTGAATCTTCAAGGCTGGATTCTGCTGTAGACAGAAACGCAGGTGTCTGGAGAGGACTATGGACTGAAACGCAGCAGCAACAGATGGTTTCAGGGCTGGAACTGTACGGCTGGAGCAAAACGCAGGTAGGCTGCTGTGAGGCTGCACCAAAACGCAGGTATGAAGGCTGTTTGCTACTGGTTTTCAGGCGTGGAACTATGATGAACTGTGGGCTGAATATGGGGGACTGTAAGGGACTGAATCCGGGCTGCTTTGGTGCTGAAACAGGCTGATTGAGGGCTGAGGACAAACACCTAGGGCTGGACTGAAGCTATGGTTCTCAAGGGCTGGAGAAGAAAGCTTATGGGCACTAGGGCATGGATTAGTCTTATGCTGAGAGCAAGAGAGAGAGGAGAGCTCTTAGCACAATGAAGACTGAATGAGCAAAAGAGGCTCTAGGCAAGCCTATTTATACTAACTGGAGGTTGGTCATTAATATTTATAAATGCCCAATAATGCAAATAATGATAAATAAATACTAATAAATATGGGAAAAATACCAGATAAATCCCAGTAAATTCCCTAAGGCTTTGGGGATGTTCTAAATGATGCACAGGCATATGTATGCATATTATGCAAGATGCAGAGTGCTTTCTGATGCAAACCCTAAGGCTTCTACTGACTCTACATGCATGAATGATTCTCTCCAAGTGGGTTAAGGGACTTGACTGACTGACTGACCCACTAAGGCTGAGGAATGACCTACGTAGCTCGTGCCTGACTTATCCTGGACTGAGGATGTACAATGGGGTCACGGCATACGACAAATATCATCCTACTGGGTTCTACAACTGTACAAATGATGCACTTCTGATGATGAGCCATCTTGTCACCATGCACTTGGTGCAGAGTGCATGTGACAGAGGCGGTCCATGAGGAGCCCATATCCTGAGACCTAATGGAAACTCATGCATACCATACTCCAAGGTGGCCCTTGAGTGCTAGGTGTCTAAAAAGGACTCTAGGGTGGCCCTCTAGTGCTAGATGTCTTGAGGACTCCAAGGCAAGCCTCGGGTACCTCTGCTATTGCATGCGCGGAAGCCTTGCTGTACTGATCCACAACCCTAAGCTTGATTAAGAACAAGATGCTAACTTAAACATTAAGACAGAGGAGAGAGAAGAAGCGAGAGGTAAGTGTCAGGGTTTTCCATATTTTAATATGGTACAAAAAGGTGGCTTTAATGCTTGTACATGACTTAGGCCTTGGTCAGCCCCATAGGGGTGACCTTGGCCCCTTCTACATAGCTTCTTTTGATGTCTTCTAATGATGTAATGTTGAACTACTGAATGAATAATTGAATTATGCTCTTATGCTTTTATATGTGCTTTGGAAAGTAGTCGGCCAGCTACCAGAGGCTGTCTGGTTACCGTGGACATGGACTCTTTGAATAAACGCTTGAATAATTGCTGCACTTTATTTACCTGCAGGTCTTGCCACCTGTGTTGCCATGCCATGGAACCGGGTGCTTGCTGCACAAGGCCTGCTGCCAGCCGACAGGCCTTCATACACTCCCATGACAATGATGATGATGTGATGCTGCTGGTGATGACAATGATGATGATGATGCTGATGCTAGTGATGGTGGTGACCTAACTACTTATTAACCAAGGATTAATGATGTTCATGCTGAAGATTAAGTCATGGCATGGGCATGCACGTGACATTCCCTTTTACTAAACTCGATGACGAGGTGGACACTCTGTCATCCTTCCTCCTTGGACTTCTAACTTTAAACAGCTACTGACTTTGACATATTGCTTCTGATTTGACTTCTACCTTACTGACTTTGACTTGACTGATCTTTTTGTCTAAACACTTGCGCTCCTGATCTCCATTTCCAGGTCTTGCTGAAGAACTAAGCATCTATTCAGTGTTGTCCCCATGCATGCTTTCCCTTGCCCTTGACATAGTAGTGGGTCACCTGCCTGATGCTAGGCCTCTGAGAGCTTAATGATGTACTGGTTCTGCGTACATACCCTCAGGGAATGCTTCCTCTGGCTTCGCATGTTGGCAGACCACTCCATTTGCTACCTTGCTGCATTCTTCTACTGGAACTGTGCACCTTTCTTGGGACTATGCTTAGTGGGCTGAGCCTGAATGCTCTGAGACCAATGTTGCATGCGCGGAAGCCTTGCTGTAATGATCCACAACCCTAAGCCTAATCAAGAACAAGATGCTAACTTAAACATGATTAAGATAGAGGAGAGCCGACAGGCCTTCATGCACTCCCATGATGATGCTAATGATGATGTGATGCTGTTGATGATAACGATGATGATGATGCTGATGCTACTGATGGTGACCTAACTGCTTATTAACCAGGGATTAATGATGTTCATGTTGAAGATTAAGTCATGGCATGGGCGTGCACGTAACACCTGTGGGGATCCATGTGACTGATGCGATGGAGGTTTGTGACTGTCTTAAAGAGTGCATCCACTACTGTCGGGGTTGCAACAAACTGTATTGGATAATCTGGTGTGGGATTGATGGTTTGCCGCGGATCATACTGGAGAACGTCATGACCTAGGGTCTCTCGACTCGCTACCAATCCTCATCGGATAAATCTGCCCCCAGTAGGTTGCTCCATACATCAAGGTTGGTGTGATGAGGGTGTCAAAAAGCCTTCGTCTTGGGCTGTTGAAAATGTGTAGGGAAGCATTGTCGCTCAAGTAAGCTCAAGGCTGCATATCCCTTCGTCACTCTGGCATGTGTTGCAGGAAGCATGGTGAAGCGTGGGCCACTGAAAGTGACACCAAGGTAGATATAGGATGAGACAATCTCAACAAGATCCCCTCTGTATGTGAAGCTCGATCTGGATGTGAAGAGAGAGAGAGAGAGAGCATCCACCCCTAAAGACCCAATGGGCCTATGAGACCAAAGTGATGCAATAATGTCCATGGCATATCTCATCATGGAAGAGAAAATAAAATGGAAACAAAACAAAACAAATCCAACTCTCCAAGAGTATCAAGCATAGGGCTAATGTGTATGGCCGAGAGGTCTCCCTTAGCTACGTATGTGGAAAGGTAGCTCGAGGGCGATGGAGCATGTCTTGGATGTGGAGCCGATGAGGGGATCGTGGTTGACGTCCGGGGGGCTAGGGGTGTCAGGCACGGTGGAATGCATAGGCCGGGTCCAAGGAAACTCCTCTTGGGCAAGGTGGGTCCAGAGCAGCCCAAGGTGGGTCCACGGGATCCACTATGGGTTTCGTCCTCCTCGTGTCTGTGGAAGAAGCTGGTGATGGTTGGCTAGCGAGGGAGGGGTTGTGATATGCAGCGGAAGTCTTTGTATTGGAAGATCCTGTCACACAAAGGCTCACACCGTCTTCTGTATCCTGAGTTTCGTGAGTTTAGCAATCCACTTTAATACTTCAAACTTTAAAGAGTTGAGAGAGAGAGAGATGAGAACTGTACACCAGATTGGGTCCCGTTACCCACTGAAGGGCCCCCTATCCCGATAACATTCAGGGCTGGAAACTGCAGTGGACAGAAACGCAGACCTGTAGGGAAGCTGATGGACTGAAACGCAGAGGTTCTGAGACTGCTGGACAGAAAACGCAGAGGTACTCTGTTGCTGGACTGAAACGCATGAATGTACTGCTGCTGGACAGAAAACGCAGGCTGGCTGCAGGTTGATTGCTGGCGTTGAACTGAGGCTTGACAGTATGCTGAATTAGAGACTGTAGTGGACTGAATCAGGGCTGCTTTGATGCGGAAAACAGGCTGATTGGAGGCTGATAGCAAGCGCCTAGGGCTGACTGAAGCAAGGGGTTCTCAAGGGCTGGAGAAGCAAGCTTATGAGCTCCAAGGGCTGGATTAGTCTAGGGCTGAAAGCAAGGATGCTCCTAGGGCTGAGGAGAAGAGCTCTTAGCACAATGAAGACTGAATGAAAAACTAGCTCTATGCAAGCCTATTTATACTAACTGGAGGTTGGTCATTTAATAAAGTTTATATTTATAAATGCCCAATAATGCAAATAATGCTAAATAAATACTATTAAATATGGAAAAAATACCAGATAAATCCTAGTAAATTCCCTAAGGCTTCTGGGATGTTCTAAATGATGCACAGGCATATGCATGCATATTATGCAGGATGCAGAGTGCTTTCTGATGCAAACCCTAAGGCTTCTACTGACTCTACATGCATGAATGATTCTCTCCAAGTGGGTTAAGGGACTTGACTGACTGACTGACCCACTAAGGCTGAGGAATGACCTACGTAGCTCGTGCCTGACTTATCCTGGACTGAGGATGTACAATGGGGTCACGGCGTACGACAAATATCATCCTATTGGGTTCTAAAACTGTACAACTGCTGCATATTGGAAGATCCTGTCACACAAATGCTCACACCGTCTTCTGTATCTTGAGTTTCGTGAGTTTAGCAATCCACTTTAATACTTCAAACATTAAAGAGTTGAGAGAGAGAGATATGAGAACTGTACACCAGATTGGGTCCCGAATTACCCACTAAAGGGCCCCCTATCCCAATAACGAGATAGTATTTGCTTTATTTCTTTAGGGAGAATGACTGTGGACTGTAGATAAGCCAAACGCAAGATCTCGGAGGATCGGAGAGTGGCTAATCTGTACACTGCTGTAGAAACACCTCGATGACCTGATCTTGAGCCTATGCACTCTTCCCAAGGGCATGAGGAAGGGCTGCACACCTGAGGCTGAGAGAAGAAGAAGGTGGACTGTTCTACACTATGTTAGAATGCTGAAAACACTTATGAATGCTGTGTTACCTTCACTAGATGACTGCTGCATGTATGGATGATGCACAGAAGGCTGGATGCTGATGCAAACTGTTGATTCAGGGCTGGAAACTGCAGTGGACAGAAACGCAGACCTGTAGGGAAGCTGATGGACTGAAACGCAGAGGTTCTGAGACTGCTGGACAGAAAACGCAGAGGTACTCTGTTGCTGGACTGAAACGCATGAATGTACTGCTGCTGGACAGAAAACGCAGGCTGGCTGCAGGCTGATTGCTGGCGTTGAACTGAGGCTTGACAGTATGCTGAATTAGAGACTGTAGTGGACTGAATCAGGGCTGCTTTGATGCTGAAAACAGGCTGATAGGAGGCTGATAGCAGGCGCCTAGGGCTGACTGAAGCAAGGGGTTCTCAAGGGCTGGAGAAGCAAGCTTATGAGCTCCAAGGGCTAGATTAGTCTAGGGCTGAAAGCAAGGATGCTCCTATGGCTGAGGAGAAGAGCTCTTAGCACAATGAAGACTGAATGAAAAACTAGCTCTATGCAAGCCTATTTATACTAACTAGAGGTTGGTCATTTAATAAAGTTTATATTTATAAATGCCCAATAATGCAAATAATGCTAAATAAAACTATTAAATATGGAAAAAATACCAGATAAATCCTAGTAAATTCCCTAAGGCTTCTGGGATGTTCTAAATGATGCACAGGCATATGCATGCATATTATGCAGGATGCAGAGTGCTTTCTGATGCAAACCCTAAGGCTTCTACTGACTCTACATGCATGAATGATTCTCTCCAAGTGGGTTAAGGGACTTGACTGACTGACTGACCCGCTAAGGCTGAGGAATGACCTACGTAGCTCGTGCCTGACTTATCCTTGACTGAGGATGTACAATGGGGTCACGGCGTACGACAAATATCATCCTATTGGGTTCTAAAATTGTACAACTGCTGCACTTCTGATGATGAGCCATCTTGTCACCATTCACTGAGTGCAGAGTGCATGTGACAGGGGTTGGGGTGGTTGGGGTCGAAGCTCTCTCATGTGTCCTTGTGTCTGCGGAGCTCGAGTAGGCAGAGCCCTAGGGAACGCTGGTCTGGGAAGTCAATGATCCTAGAGACTGGGGCAAATTCCTTATGGAATAGACAGTGAATTCTCCTGGAGATTTCATAGTAGATTGGGCAACGACATATGTAATGCTCCTTTGAGAAAGAAAGAAAGAAAGAAAGCTGTATTAACATCTACTAGAGGCCGAACTCGACCTATGAGACAAATCAATGTACAACTATCAATGTCTTCTGGATGTCCATTAAAAAAAAAAAGACAAACTCGACCTATGAGAGAGAGAGAGAGAGAGAGAGAGAGAGAGAGAGAGAGGAAAATATGCGACTGTAGAGGGGAGAGAGAGTGCTACACGAAGGTGTGTGTGTGTGTGTGTGTGAGAGAGAGAGAGAGAGAGAGAGAGAGAGAGAGAGAGAGAGACCAAAATGCGGATTGATCTATGAAGGTGCTGATTTAGGGTTTGCAGCTACTGATTTAGGGTTTGCAAGTGCTGAATTAGGGTTTTCAGGTGCTGAATTAGGGTTTGAGAGAACGGGTTTTCTTTGCTTTTGTACATGGATTTGGATGACCCGGCTGCTGCTGTTGGTGACATGGCTGCCAATAGCCTTAACATGGATCTTATTGAGGAGATGATCGAGAAGAATGTGGGTTATGCTTTAGATGCCTCGGAGCAACAAAAACGTCAAAGGCTTGATGTTGATGCAAGCTACACTCCGGTGAATGTTGGAGAGAATGCAGAGGAAAGTTCTCAGGTACCTTCTCCGGAGTTTGCATGCTTGCTGCAGATCTCTGGTGAGCTTTTGCAAGAATATGTGAAGGCAAATAGCGTGCAAATGGCTGCAGATCTCTGGTGAGCTTTTACAAGAATATGTGAAGGCAAATAGCGTGCAAATGGCTGCAGTAGATAATGGTGGTGTGACTGATGTATGCATGGAGACTCCTTTGTTGCTACAACAGCTAGCAGATTTTTATGATCGTGCTGCTATCTTCTTCTTTACTGGGCGTATTCTGTTGTTGCCTCGTCTTAGAGCATGGTTGGGCCGCTTGGTGTCGCCTGAGGCACTTGAGGAGATTTATGATGGTCCGAGAGGCTTTTAAAATTCATCTATGTTTTCTTGATGCACCTCATGAATATTTTCACATTCTTTTCTCTATTTTTTCAAAATAAAATATCATGAAAATTTCTCTTTTAGCATAAAATATTTATGCACACATGTTAATTCATTTTTATCTAAATGAATTATATTTATAATTCTTTCGATAATTCTCTATAAAAATTTATATATAACCTTGTTTATTTTTCTGGTAAATGAATAATGCTCTAAACTCCACTTTTAATATAAAATTTATTATGGAGAAATTTATTTTTTAATGATAAAAATTCTGTCATAGTTTTCTCACATTTTCTATAAAATAAGAATACTCAAAGTTCCTCTTTTAGCATAAGATTTAATTTATGAATAAACCTTCATTTTCTAATCATAAAATTTTACCATAGTTTTCTCGCATTTTCTATGAAATGAGAATGCTTAAAATTACACTTTTAGAATAAAATTTACTATACATAAACTTTCATTTTCTAATAATAAAATTTTGTCATAACTTTTTCGTATTTTCTATGAATTGAGAATGTTTCAAAATTACACTTTTAATAGAAAAATTAGTTTATGCATAAATCTAAACTTAAACATAAACATTAATTCATCATAAATCAAGAAAAGCATGGTTTTAAGAGAAAACCCATAAAATAAAATGCTTTCCAAGCATGAGGGAGGTTAGGAAGAAGATTAACACAAAAAAGAGAGTAAACATCATTGTTTTACGCTTACCCTTGGTTTGCTTGATTCTTTACCTTGCAAAAGTTGTGTAGCTCTCAAAGAAAAGGCTTGGCCACCAAGACAAAAGGGTAATCTTCAAGAGAAAAAAAGGTTTAGTGAGGCACTAAAGCTTTACAATGGAGGGCCAATGAAGAGGGGAGAGGAAAATACAGTAAATTAAAAATTACACTAGCATAGAATTACTCTAAGATGAAAATACAAAGGAATAAGTGTCTATTTATAGGTGAGGGAGGCCACCAACCAAGTCCAACTAGAATCTAGAGGCTTTCAGTTTCAGTTTGATCCAATTTGGACAAGTTTTGGACCAGTTAGGTCCACTTTTCTGATCTAGTTTGAAAGAGGAGAGGAGAGATGAAAAATCTCATTTTTTGATTTAAAAATTGGAGTAATGATGGAGATTCTAGGCACCTTCTTCATGAGCTCCACTAACCCTCTTGAGGTGTCAAAATTTTATTTTTTTGCTAATAAATCCTTATTTTTTAACTATTAAGTGTCTGTACTAGTCAACTCTTTATCTTATGTGAGAATTTACTAATTTTTGGTGGATTTTTTTTAATTCTTGCATTTTTCTTATTCCAACACTTGGATTAACCTCATTGGCTCTTTAGAACACTCTTTGGACCTTAATCCATAATTTTCTGAAAATGGGTACCCTTAGACTAAAGTGTGTAATGCACATATTCAATTAATTTCTAATGCATATTAGAAAACTGTTTTTAAACTTCTGTTTCAGGGGATCTCTTTCTATTGACTAGAAGAAAATACTTATCCAAAAATATTTCAGAATTGTATTATCTCTTTCTAGAATATTTTGGGCTGCCAGACTTGTCATCCTTCCTTCTTGGCAACCTTCACTAAAAACCCTGCCATGTCTCTAATTCCACTCCAAATCTGGTGTTGGGATCTTTGCATTTGTTCCACTTTGTCTCCTTGCCTTCATGCCCTGTCTTTGAACATTACAATGATCTCCTTCTTGAGGTTGTTCGTGGCATCTATGCTCCACCCCCCTTGGAACCGTTTTCTCGAGAGCCTTCCCTGGTGTGCCCCAAATGAATTCCGACCCTTAGGTTTGCCATTCCTTCGGGTTTTGGTGACACTGACCAGCCCCATGGGATTTGCACCTTAGCTGTGTTACTCTCCTTGGATCTGTGCCCCTTCTTGGGACACCTTCAGTACTTAGCTTTGCTAAGCCTGATGCTTTGATACCAATGTCACATGCATGGAAGGCTGAAGCTTTGTGTACCTTCTTTTAGCCCAAAGTATGCTGAACAGGAACATAGATGCAAGACACCAACAAAGATAGAGAGAGAAGAGAGCTGTATTTCCAGCAGTAGCTCAGTTGGTAGAAGGGGAGGAGTGTTATCCTAGGGGTCCTGGGTTCGATCCTCGTTGACGGTGGATGTGCACCCTTGTACAAATTGTTGGCTGTGGGGTGTGTGAGTTGTATACACAAGCCGGGTGTAAATATCCATTTCCTATCAATTTCAAGCCTTCCGCAAGTGGCCTTTGGCCTTCCAAAAGGGTACCTAAGATCTGATTCTTGACCTGCACGGTCAGATGACCTTCTACATCCTGGCCTAGCCCTTATGTAGGCTCTTCACATGCCCTTAAACTGGCCAACTTGCTGTTGGCCAGCAGCAGCAAGGTCAAAATCCACCAATAAACGTCATCTGGACTTCCTGACTGCTGTCCCGACCTAATAGGGCTTGTTTTGCATAATCCTGAGCCTTGCTAGTGTCCTAAATATACTGTTTATCGGCTGCCCAAAACAGCAGTTAGCCTGGAGGTTAGACATGTCCATATGTGCACATGACAGCTGGCCGGCAAAATAGATTGAGCTCTATCACTGAGGACCCCTCTAGGGCGCATGAATGGGCCACTAGTGTGGGCGGTGGGAGGATGCATGCCGACTGAAGAAATCTGTAATGACCCTCTAGGAAGTATCATGTGGTATTTGCCTCTCAGTATGCATCCCTATGACGTCTGAGGTGGAGTAAGTACATGCCCAAGCATATCTGATCATCAAATTCCATCACCAGTGCAAGTGGACCAAACCCCCCACGGAAGAGGCAGTGGAATCTCCCCCATATCTCATAGTAGGCCGGGGAGCTAAGCATGTAGTGCACCTCATCTTCCACGTGTCGTGTGGTGCATACTCTGCATATCCGATCCTTGTGTGGGGTATCATTAGCTCTGCCACTATCGACTCGGAGGTGGTGAGAAGACACCTTGAGTTGGTCAATCACGATACGCATGGCATGTGACATATGGATCTGTATGTATCTCGGAATCACAATGAAACCATCCTCGGAGACTCCCAAAAAGTAGTCACTGTAAAATTGGGTTTTCATGTCGCGCTCGGACGAATGAGACACCTATGTCTGATGTATGTAAAGTTGCAGTAGATCCAACTGATGATTCGGGTGATGTCATGCCATGAGAGGTTTAAGAATGGAGAGTCGAGACTACACTTAAACGGGGGGAGATGGTCTTCTGGAGGCGCATCGAAATCTAGATCATGCATCTTTGCTCCAATTCTGATCCATTCCATCTTTAGCCATGTCTACTGGTTCTGTCTCCATGCAATTAGGCCTTGAAAGTTGAAATTTTTATGCTTTTGGAATGACTTTTTTTGGAATGAGAATATGAAGCATTAGCACATAAGCATCTTCTAAAATCACATAAGGACTTGAAAGTTTATAGTGAGTATGGCGTCTTTTATTCCTATCGCTAGGTGGGCCATCTTTTACCATTGCTGAAGCGAGGAATTGGTGTGCATCATTCTGGATTGCTTCCAATTCTCAAAGAAGTGATTGAGATTCTCTTCCAAGAAGGTCTTATCAAGGTATGCTGTCATTATAGTTGTTTGTTTTAAAATCACATTTACTTGTCTCAAGATTTTATGAGTCTTCTCTAAACTTGGCAGTCTTTTCCTTGTCGTTTTAGTGCCTGTTTGCAACAGAAACTTTCAGCATCGGCCTCAATATGCCTGCAAAGACAGTTGTCTTTACAAATGTACGTAAGTTTGATGGGGATAAGTTCCGTTGGATTACTAGTGGAGAATATATCCAGATGAGTGGACGTGCTGGACGGCGAGGGCTTGATGATCGTGGCATATGCATCCTTATGCTGGATGAGAAACTTGAGCCAGCAGTTGCCAAGATGATGGTCAAAGGATCACCTGATCCTTTAAACAGGTACCATAGCATGTGGAAATGATGCTTGTTTGCTTTGCTTTTCCATGTGGGTTTGGATTGTTGATTGGTAAACAAGAAAGTTTACAATGATTATGAGAAGGTCTTGAGTCAGAAACGGTTATTTTACTCTTGCTTGAGGGAAGGATTAGAGAAGGTCAGTCATTCAAGACTCGGCGTTGAAGACCCTTGATGGTTTAGATGGTAAACTCTCTCTGTGTTCACTTATAGATCTGTGATCCATGTGTGCCCTCACTGATTCTTTTTGATCCATCTTGTACGGTTGTGTGAGTCCTTAGTTGTTTTCAATACGTTTGGAGATGGGTTCCCCTAGATTTGAGCTTTCACTGAGCTTTTCTGAATGCCAGTGTCCTTGACTTTGAGTACACTGCTGACCAATGCATGAAAATTAAGATGTCTGGAGAATATTGTATGATTGTTCATCAAAATGTATGTAAACTCTTGAAAAAATGATGCACTGGCCACTGGGAGCCTTTGTTTATAACATGTCTTGTACAGCTTGCTACAAGTCAACCTGTCAATCTTCTACTCTTAAACATTAAATGTTTGAACTCGATGAGGATTTAAAAGGGTTTAAAACATGTTTAGAGACTACTGTTTAGCAAGAAAGTGGACCAACAGGTATTAGAATGAAGCATGTATGAATGATTACACAAGTATGATTGGTGGGTCCTACCATTTTAAACGTTTTCATACTTATCAAACTTTCATCTGGTTGAAGTATAATAAGTATGCTTGCAACTTAGTGCCCTCTTTGGCAACAACATACTATTTTGGGTGGTGTAAGAATTTTCTGTGCTCATGAGTTTTTTCTTTATATTTCTTTTGCCTCCCTGACAGGCTGGAAGCCGTTTTGATCAAGTTTTTTTTCAGTGGATTGGACTTTTCCTTGCAGATGGCTATATGCTATTCTATGCAGTTTTCTTTCTTTAAAATGCAAACAGAGATAGTTTGTAGCTGCTCAAATTTTCATAGCATGTTTATTCATATACTATTATTGTGTGTCACAGTGCTTTCCATCTGAGTTACAACATGTTACTCAACCAGATGCGGTGTGAGGAGAGTGACCCGGAGGCGCTTCTACGCAATTCTTTCTATCAATTTCAGTGTGATCGTGCTCTTCCACAGCTACAGGTGCGGTAATTGTTTTAAAGAGAGAGTTCTTTCAATGTATGCAAAAGACCATAGGGTCTATTGGTCATGTTACAATGTGTCCATGAAGTGACTGAATCATGGGGGGGGGGGGGGGTGGGGGGGGAACACAACTAGAGTTGAAAGAAAAAACAGCCATGTAAGTGCTGGTGGTACATACACCAGTGCTACAATGATTTAGTGTAAGGGGATCAAAGTGGATCCTCGATATCTATGACTGTAAAGGCTCTTGTTGTCCTGCCTGCGGAGGGGCACTCCTGTATTTCTGGAGGATCCCTCATATCTGAAGCTGGCGGGCGGAGCATCTCCTCAGAGCAGTGGGTCTCGAGCGTCTAGCTCCCTACACCTGGATCGCTCTGTTTAAGGAGATGCCTGGGAGGTGGGGTGGCGCTTGTGGCACTTGGGCTGTTAGTGTGCACTTCCTAGTCTGTCGAGTAGGGGCCTCTGGGTCAGAGCTCTTTCGTGGTTGTCGGTGGGGGCCTCCATCCTCGGTCGGATGAAAGAAACTCGTGATGGGGGGGGCTGTGAGGTGTGTGGGTTTGCATCTGTGCCTCTCTGCATAGCTGATCTCTGTGGTGATGCAGCTCCAACAGGTAGAGTCCCAGGCATGGCTGGTCTGGTAAATCTATGACCCGAGACAGTTGGCCAAATCCCTCCCTGAAGGGGAAATGAAACCTTCCGTGTATCTCATAGTACACTGGGCATCTGAAAAGCTAGTGCTTTTCCGTCTTGAGCTCTAGTGAACAGTCAGCAGATCCTGTCCTTCCTGGCAATGCCCTTGGCACGCTTGGTCTCCACCCGTAGGCAATGTGATGAGACTCTGATCTGGCCAGTCCCGATAGAACTGCATCTTTGCAGGAAGCTGCAGTGAGTCCAGCCATGTAATGTGGGTCTTTAGCCTGAAGAGGTCGGCGCAAATGAGTTGGTTGATGTCTTGTTGTGTGAGAGGTAATAGAGGTGCGTCCAAGCTGTAGTTGAATGGGGAAGGCGATCTTTATGAAGCCCGTGTGAGAGGATCCATTGTGTGACCCTGGCATATAACAAACCCTAACATGTCTTGGCTAGTTGCCTAGATGACTCTAATGCTTGGTTGGGGAACCTGGCTCTATCCAGGGCATAGTTGTATTCCGTATCCGTACTCATCCAATGAGTACCCTCAGTACGTTCCGTACCACTCCATACGTGCCGTACCTCGTACGGATAAGGTCTTCGTACCGAATATGAGGTTCAATGTACAACACTTATTTGGCCCGTTTTTTAATTATTTTAGTCAGTGGTCATTGCTCAGTAGTTAATAGATTAGTTTTCATTTCAATATTACCATTGTCTTTCATGCTATTTTTGTATGGATGCTAGATATTTCTTATTTTATATACATACATACATACATAGTAAAAAACGTGAACGTACTTAAAGTACTTATCTTGATGCATATTTTACGTACTCGCACCGTACACGTACCATACTGCACCGTACCTAAAGTACTCAACCACTATGGTCCAGGGTGTAGATGGGGTATATGAAAGTCACTGTTTGGAAGAGGGCATTAACTACCAAGGGGGCTGCTCCAAACTCTGCAATAATAAAGGGGTGGGGTATTGAGGTCTTACTCTGAATCGAATGTCATGACCTGCAATCTGTATCCTCCTCCAGTCATCCGCCCTGAGGTTTGGTCTCCAAAAGAAAGCCCCATACATAACAGCAGGTAGAGTAGGTCTTCTAGAACCTGCCTGTCCCCTAGCAGTGTGCCCATGTCCCTTTCCAAAGGCGCTGGCCTTTGACTTAAGCACTGATCCGTAGAGTTTGGCCAATGTGTGGCCAATCATGATGGTGCAACATTTTTTTGGATCTAATGGGTCCCCGGCCTTATGGATGGGTACAATGGTGTTACTAGAGCATGATGGTGGCAAGCCATGGCAAAGAGCTATGTTAAACATATTAGAGTATCACAAGAAGGGGGCCATAGTGTCAAGCATGAGTGATGCTCAGCTAGTAAGTCCTTGTGGTCCTTGGATTTCCCATGCTGGAGTTTATGAATGGCCTTAGTAACATTTTGTATGGTAAAGAGGGTGGTGGAGGTGGGGCGAGGGATGTGTGACATATGAGTGGGAGTGGGACTGGGGGGGTGGTAGAGCTTTTGGGCATGTCCAACATGCCAAATGGTCAGATCAATGATGGGGGTGGGATGCCTGTGTTCAGGAATTTTCCACCAAGCTTTTGTACTATTGTCACTCAAAAAGGATCGATAGAAGTCATCCTTGTACTTCACAAAAAATGACCATTTTTTATGACGGGGTAGGCATTGGAACGTCTTGTGTTTGGTGTGGAGTGATTTGTCCTGTTGAGAGAGAGAGATGAAGACCCAAAAGGTCTCGATGAGTAGATTCCAAATGTGCAATCTCCCCCAACTTTTGATTTGATTTGCAAAAATTTCACCATGAGCCCATTTTTCTAGAGAGAGGAGGTGTGGAAATCCTTAAGGGGCAAAAATGAGAGTCCATATTTCCCCTAATCACACACACACACACACACACAACACAACACATTATAACAAAGAGCTACATATATAAGTGAGAGGTCTCCTCAAAGACAAAGAGAATAAAAGAGATGTAGCATAAACAACCTCAAGCAAGAGGGATGACAGACAACGTGTGGGCATATACTACTAAAACCAAGTACTTCTATATGAAGTTGTTACATGTGATCCATGAGTAAACTGGAAGTCAAGACAACATGAAAAAAGAAAGACTAGTCTTGCCGAAACAAAAATACAGGGCCAAATAAGCCCTGAAGTAATATACCGGGCAGCAGAAGAGCCTCATGTGTCCGAGTTCATAATATGTGGTCCTCGTCACTCACGGACTAAGTATCTGGCCTCGAGTTCTACTACTTGTGGGGGTGCCTCTGTCTATTGCTGAAGCAAGTCCCAAATCTAGAGGGTTTGGGTCTCTAGGACCGGGGATGCCTGAAGTACAATATATTGGGCAGCAGAAGAGCCTCATACGTCCGAACTTGTAATATGTGGTCCTCGTCATGGACCGAATATCTGGCCTTGATGTCTACTACTTGTAGGGTTGGGTGCCTCTCTCTCTTGCTGAAGCAAGTCCCAAATCTAGAGCTGTTGGGTAGAGGGTTTGGGTCTCCAGGACCGGGGATGCTTTTAGGTATTTCGGAGTCTCGTGTGTGTGTATCCATGTGTATACTGCCCCCAGAGAGTTATGTGTTCATTTGTATGTGTGTAACCTTATTCATGTATATGTGTGTGTGAACACCTTCTTAGGTGTGAAGTTGTGAACACACTCTTATAACTGGATATGATAAGTGTATGACATGTGTCATATGCTTATATGTGTATGTGAGTCAAAAGATAAAGTTTGCAACCTATAAATGTACTCGGTGTACTTCAGAACATATCAATCAATCTACATTGGGTCATGCAATCATCTCTCTCTAGAGCATTAAGTTTCTCTCTGGCCAAGCTATATGCCTCTATTCTTGAGCAGGAGTTGAGCAGATGGGCAGAGAGACAAGGGGTCCGAGCTCAGGAACAGGCCGGTTTCAGGAGGAGATTCTCTACTTTGGATCATATCTTTACCCTCAGGGCTATCATTGAGGAGGGCAGAGCACATGGGAGGAGGATCTACTGTGGCTTTGTGAATTTCCGCAAGGCCTTTGACACAATGCCCAGAGCTAGACTGATGCGCAGGCTGCAAGACTTGGGGGTTCCATGTGAGCTCATTTGGGGTATTATGGCACTTTATGAGACAGTAGTTGGGCAGGTGCGGACTTCAGAGGGTCTCTCCCAACCAGTACACTCCACTATAGGGGTGAAACAGGGCTGCCCGCTCTCTCCGACTCTATTTGGACTATACATTGATGAGATCTCTGATTATATTGGGACACGAGGGGACAGAGGAACCCAGTTGGCTGGCACTTGGATACCCCTGCTCTTATATGCTGATGATATTGTGCTTATAGCAGACTCACCAGAGGGTATGCAGAGGCACTTGGATACTTTACATGCTTATGCACAGGACAGTCGGCTCTCAGTTAACCTTGGTAAGACCAAGGTTATGGTGTTTAACACTACAGCTCAGTGGGTTTGGAGATCAGCGCCTATTCACATATGGGCAGGAGACAGTGGAGTATGTTGACTCATACACATATCTTGGAGTGGTGTTCACTGGGCCCACATTTTGCACAGCATATAGGGTTGCACATGGCTTGCATAGCAGTCATCTTAGCAGTCAGTCCTGCATACATGTTACCCATGAACTCTCAGGGAAGAAAGACATCCATCATCAAAGGAGGACATAAGTTTTGGACTTCAACTGGCAGCAGCAGGGGGTTTCTCTTCCACAAAAGACGGAAGTTTGCTCCAACATCGCCTCAGGAGGTTCAGAGCTTCAGGTACGACGGAGATGGTAGGTGAAAGGTTTCCACAAGCATGTTAGGGGTGACTAAGGTATTTGCCATTCAGTTCCCGCAGTACATGGAGTCTTGGCTCAAAGGATTTCACTCTTGCAGACGGCCTCAGTCCCAGCAGAAGACAGAAGGGGGCAGTGGTTCGGAGGAGAAGGATCACAGAGGAGTCGAAGGTTGCCAGGTTTATCACCCAGCAACAGTTTAGCAGCGGGGAATGTCACGTGCACACCAGTCAGGTGTACAGTGACATGGCATCATTTAGCATCATTAGCATCATCAGGATTTTATCAGGTATTTTATTCTGGCATTTATGCAATTTTATAGGTATTTTTCTGGCATTTATGGGGCAGCCGACAGCATTTTGTGGACATGGCATCTGGCCGACAGCCCTTATGCTGGCCGACCAACAGCATGTTTGCATATATATGCAGGCGCCTCTCCATTCAGCAATACCAAGTCCATCATTCAGCATTCAGCACTCAGTCCCGCAGCGTTTCTACTCCAGAAGGGCTGAGAACATCATCGCATATCAGTTCAGCAGTGTGTTCTCCAACGCATGTCCTCCAGGAAGCCTTGGGAGCAGCATTTCCAGCAAACGCATCATCATCAGCATCAAGCATTCAGCAAACGCATTCAGTCCAGCCATCAGATCTGCAAACGCATCTGCGTTTCATCATCAGATCAGCAGTTCATTCATCATTCAGTATATTCAGCATATAGGCAGCATATTCAGCAGTACAGATCCATTTGGATCTCATTGTAACATCATTCATTCATCTAATATAGCTGCATTGCATTGACACCTATCTGTCTGTCTCTTAAACATCATTAAGTGCAGTTAAGTGTAGACTAAGGTTGTGATTACTACGGTCATAAGCTCTCACATGTCACAATTTAGTTGGACACTAGGAGGACATGGCTAGAGCCCTCACAGGAGTTGGGGACGAAGATGGCTTTCTATAGAGACCATCTTCTCCGCACCATTGAGGATGGCTTTATACTTAGACCTGAGGTGCGCCATTGGGCACTTCCACACCTCTTCACATCAGTTAGAGATAGAGACAGGCAGATTTAGAGGCATACCTCCAAGGGACAGGATTTGTCAGATTTGTTGGATAGAGCCAGAGACGGAGGAGCACTACATCTGTCGCTACACAGCATATTATGAGATTCGAGGGCACTCCCATTGCCTTTTCAGAGAGGGATTTGGACCACTGGCTAGAGTCATGGACTATTGTGATCAGCGATGCTTGGGTTTTTATCTCCTGGAGATCCGCAGGCTTAGAGAGTCCATTATCAAGAGCAGACGCCCGACTGGCAGGGAGTCCACACAGAGACAGATTACTGACTTCTTTAGAGGGACTACCCGGGAGGACACATAGCCGACAGCCCAGCAGTGGGCACCCCGTGGGACTCTAGTTGAGAGAGCTATCCAGTTGGGCAGATCTAGACGCCCGAGGGTTCGCGGATCCTCACATCGGAGACGGTGCCTACATCGGAGGATTCAGAGCATCATTGCGAGGCATTGGGCTCGTCCGACCAGGCATCTCACTATGGCAGACCAGGCCTCTTTGATCTTTGTAATGCATCACATGTGTGTGTAGCTAGCATGCTTGCATAGATCTATGAAACCCCAACTCATCTCTCCTTCTCTCACTTCTATCTCCCTGTGCTATATAGCTTGTATGATTGTCTTTCTTGTTGAATGCCCTTTGCTCCTCGTAGAAAGAAAGATATATTAAGCGTCTACTAAAGACCCAATGGGCCTATGAGACCAAAGTGATACAATAATGTCCATGACATATCTCATCATGGAATGGAAAATAAAACAAAAAGAAAACATAAACATAGCTATCTCACTGGGGTGATACAAAACTGTCCATGGAAACTCATCATGGAATACTAAGAACATAGAAACATCAGAGCAACATCAGCTCCGAGTAGATGGTATACCACTCTCCAAAATGTCAAGCATGGGGCTAATGAGTATGGCCGAGAGGTCTCCCTCAGCTATGTCACGTGGAAAGGTAGCTTGATGGCGGTGGAGCATGTCCTGGATGTAGAGCTGATGACGTGATCGTGGCCGACGGGGGGGGGGGGGGGTGAGGCCGTCGGGCACGTTGCAGTGCAGAGGCTCGGTCCGAGGTAACTCCTCTCGAGCGAGGTAGGTCCAGAGCAGCTCGTGGAGGGTCCACAAGATCCACTATGTCGGTGTCCTCCACCTCCTGGGTTCGGAAGAAACTGGTGATGGTTGGCTGGCGAGGGAGGGGGCGGGGTGGCTAGGGCCGAGGCTCTCTCAAGAAGGTGTCCCTGTGTCTGCGGACCTCAAGCAGGAAGAGGCCCAGGCAACGCTAGTGCTGGAAGTCAATGATCCTGGAGAGTGGACCGAATCCCTCACAAAATAGACAGTGAAACCTCCTACGGATCTCATAGTATATTGGGCAGCGGCATATGTAATGGTCCTCCGTCTCAACCTCTATGTGGCATAGTCGGCAAATCCTCTCCTCTTTGGGTCTCTATATGAGCTTCCTGGCTCTGAAGATGCGCTTAGCTCTACCTGTCTCCACTCTGAGGTGGTGGGATGAAACCCGTATCTGGCCAATCGCAATCCGCATGGCATGGGACATGTGAACACTCAAGTAGCCCGGCTACTGGATGAATCCATCCTCAGTGAGTGTGAGGAAGTGATCTTTGTAGAAGTGCATCTCCGTGGGGAGCTCCGGAGGTGTGATCCATGTGCAACGTGTGTAGAGGTTGAGAAGATCTAACCGGATAACCCGGTTGGTATCCTTGTGAGACAGCCGGAGAAAAGGGGAGTCCAAACTGTACTGAAGGGGCAAGTGCTCAGGTGAGGATGGGCTTGCGGTTCCCTTACTTCTTCCTCATTGGGATTTGATGAAGTTCGGCTTTCGAGCGGCCTTAAATGTGATCATGATTTCTGGATCTATACCAAAGAGATTGGCAGAGGGCTTGATTCACTTGATCCCCAAGGAGGGAGGCGATAGGTTGGAGATTCACCAGTGGTGACCTATCAACCTCTTGGGAAAAACCTACAAAATTCTAGCCAAAACCATCAGCTGTTGACTACAGCCCCACCTCCTAGATCTGATCCATGGCATGCAGACATGCTTCATGTAGGATAGGAGCATCCTGGATAACATCTTCACCTTCTGGGAGGTGATCGCCATGGCCCGTGTACGTCACTGGGACTTAAAGGTTCTCCTTATGGATTTCGAGAAAGCTTGCAACAGGGTGGATTGGGGCTTTCTCGAGGGGATTATGTGCAGGATGGGCTTTCCCATCACTTGGATCCGAGGTGTCTCCGCCCTCTACTTGGCCTCTCATAGTCAGGTCCTTATCCAGGGTGCTTGGGGTGACAGGTTTCGCTGGGGACCACATTCATTCTGCTCTTTACTAGTCTCCTCCTCCAGTCCAGCTCTGCTCCTCCAAAGCAAAGTTCCATAGCAAGCTTTCCCAAATCTCGCTTTATCTGGCCATTGAGATGGTAAGTTTTCCTCCCAAACTTGTGGATAAACCTCATGATGTGCATGGCAATTTCATACATATCCACTCTCTGGCAAATATCAAGCCCAAGAGCTCATTCACCAAGGAATGATACATGCCAAAACTGGTCCATTGACTTAACGCTATGAAACAATAGAAAATAAGTACAAACCTAATCATAGCTCTCAACTGGTATTTAGGCCTTTGCATCCTCAATATTCTCTGGATATTTGGCAGCCACATGATCCTCGCTCCTACACCTGAAACACTTTCCATCATGTATGTACTCATCATACTGCTGTCTAGACAGCCCAAGTCCTTGACATTTCCCCCGGCTTAGTATCCGAGCCATCCTCAAAAGTGCACGCCCACGGGGTTTTCAACACCCATCTTGTTGGCAATAGCTTCCAATGTCACATCTTGTGCAACAGGCTTAGCCTTGGATTCCAAGACTATCTGTACATCTGGATTATCCCTCAAAGTCCTAAGCTTCGCCAACTCACGCAGCAAGGCGTCAAAGTCGGTAGCTTCTGTCTTGATCATGCTGCTCTACAAGTCACATGGCTGGTCATAATGATCTTATCAAGTCCAGTCAAAGGATTCCAAGCCTTGAACCATTTCTTGGGAACCATGCTTTGATACAAATGTAATAGAGCAGATTGTATCTTGAAATCAATTAACCATAAACAAGATTAAGATCACTAAAAGCAACACATTCAAGAACAACTGAAATATGTGCACGGTACTCCACACTAGGGGCCAAGGATGGCTGACCCTTGCTTTAGTTTATATTACCAAAAGGAGTCTGCTTCAAATACAAATCTCGGGTGCTCGGGGTTCACCACCAGTCTGCACCTGACTATTCCAAGTCCATACTACAAGCAATGAATACAATCAAACAAGATACCGTTTTTAGATCCTTCCGCCGCACGTAAGTAGTCCAAAGAGAAGTGTCACAAACTCTCCCGTAATCCACATTGTATGTGGAGTCTTCAAATATGAGGCTGAGAGAGGGGCTGTTTGGGACTGTTCTAGACTAAATATGAATACTGAAAATGAATATGAATGCTGCGTTTTACCTTCACCAAGTGGCTAGAGCAAAACGATGAGATGATGAATGTTGAAAACTTTATGGATGCAGAAAACGCAAGGTGGACTGTAGGCTGAATGCTGAATTGATGCGTTCTGCTAATGCAAGATGGCTGAATGCTCATGCGTTGATGTGCCTATTGCTGTAGGAGGAAAATGCTGAGAGAAGATGGTTGAAACTGCAATCGCTTATGCTTCTAGTGCTGAGGATGACAAGCGCTTGAATGCTCCTTTGCTGAATATGATGAATGAATGGCTGAATATGCAAGTACTCTATTTATATGGACACCATAAGCCAGTTGGTTGGCTACTGAGCTGGCCGACTGCTCATGTCCACCATAAATGCCTAAATGATGTGTAAAATGCTGAAAATGATGAGAAAAATACCAAAAAGATCCTAGTAAATATCCTAATAAATACTAGATGATATCTGGGGTGTTTGCCATGGTCTAGATGCAATGGATGAATGATGTGCAATGTGCAGAATGCTTTTTGATGCAAACCCTAAGGTTTCTACTGACCGTATATGCATGAACGCGTCTCTTTAAGTGGGTTAAGGGACTTAGATTGACTGAGTGACTTGCTATGGCTGAGACTGACCTACGTAGCTCGTGCCTGGAGTGAGGATTACAATGGGGTCACGGCGTACGACAAATATCATCCTGAATGGAACTAATATTGTTACAATGTTGCACTGATGATGATGAGCCAGTTTGTCACCATGCACTACAGTGCAGAGTGCATGTGACATTCCCTTCTCCTTAGCTTGGCGGCCGGTTCATGGCTTCCAAGTAGTCCGCCAACAACTGGGGGTACTCTTGAAAGAACTCCTCGTCTAGTCATACGGCTTCGTGGGTGCCTCGATCTCGGAATTTCGTATAGAGCTTATGTATCCGTCGACCGGAACCATGCTTCCAACGATGAAAAAGGATCTGCTCGGACTCGATGACTTCGGCTTCGTCTACCACGTTTGGCTGCTGTTCATCTGAAATATCAAACACTTCTAGTCCAACATATGGTTTTAGCCAAGAAACATGGAAAACATCATGCATCGTCCAAGTGTTAGGCAATTTCAACTTCATGGAGACATCACTTAACTTTTTGACTATTTGGGAAAGGTCCAAAACTACGGAATGAAAGCTTGGGACAACGTTTACCCACTTGTTTCAATCTTTGTTTCATGATGCGCAGATAGACCCAATCCCCTTCCTTGAAGTGGACATCTCGTCTAGACTTATTTGCCTGTCTGCTATATGCTTCCTGTGCTTTGATCAAGCGGTCCTTGACTGACTCAATGATCTCGAAAAATGCTTCTGTGGTTTTATTAGCCTTTAGAGATGGAGACACCAATCTGCTTCATATGGAGTCCGTCCAACACTAGATAAATGAGTATCGTTCAAGATAGCTTGGACCAATGGAAGATAATGTTCCCATTTGGACTGCTGGTCATGACAATATGACTTGAGAACATCAAAGGCCAACTGGTTATATATTTCTATTTGGCCGTCTGTCTGCGGATGGAATGCACTAGACAACTACAACTTAGTTGCGAAGTTTTTGGATAATGTCCTCCAGAAATGCGAGGTAAACTTGGAATCTCTATCTGATGTAATGGTGCTAGGCAAACCACAAATTGGGTACCAATGCTTGAGAAATAGACGGGCTACGTCCTTCGCCTGTGGCCGTATGCTTGCATGGGATGAGCATGCAGAATTTACTGAAGCGATCCACAATGGTGAAACACTGAGTGTTACGGGATCCAATGGATGCTGGTAGAGGCCCTACAAAGTCCATAGATATGTCGATGAAAGGTCCGTCGGGGATAGGCAAAGGTTGAAGTAAAACCAGTCTTCTTTGTATGTGGAACCTTTACTTTTTGACAAATCTTACAGGCTTGAACATGTGAAGAGCTATGGTGTCTGCTGTAGTCGGAAGAGCAAGGTCTCCTTCGGGGGAGACTTCTTCCGGCTGATGGGTACTCTTCTCTGTAGACATGATGCTGAAGTCGGTGGTCGTGCCGGAACCCAATTTGACCATCCAAGGATGCCCTCACGCTAGGATACGGTGTGTGTGGACAAGCTGAATCTGATACCAATGTAACATGCAGCGGAAGTATTCGTATTGGAGGATCCTATCACACAAATGCTCACACTGTCTTCTGTATCTTGAGTTTCGCGAGTTTAGCAATCCACTTTAAGACTTCAAACTTTAAAGAGATATGAGAGAGAGAGAGATGAGAACTGTACACCGTATGGGGTCCCGAATTACCCACTGAAGGGCCCTCTATCCCGTTACCGAGATAGTATTTGCTTTATTATCTTTAAAGAGACTGATGGTGTGACGGACGATAAGCCAAACGCAAGACCTCTAAAGACCAAGTGTTGGGCTGAACTGGACACTGCTGTAGAAGCACCAAAGATGTCCAATCTTGAGCCTATGCACTCTTCCCAATGGAATGAGAAGGGAATGCAAAGCTGAGGTTGAGAGAGGGGCTATTTGGGATTGTTCTAGACTGAATATGAATATTGAAAATGAATATGATATGAATGCTACGTTTTACCTTCACCAAGTGGCTGGAACAAAACGATGAGATGATGAATGCTGAAAACTGTATGGATGCAGAAAACGCAAGGTGGACTGTAGGCTGAATGCTGAACTGATGTGTTTTGCTGATGCAAGATGGCTGAATGCTCATGCGTTGATGCGCCTATTGCTGTAGGAGGAAAATGCTGAGAGAAGATGGCTGAAACTGCAATCGCTTATGCTTCTAGTGCTGAGGATGACAAGCGCTTGAATGCTCCTTTGCTGAATATGATGAATGAATGGCTGAATATGCAAGTACTCTTTTTATATGGACACCATGAGCCAGTCGGCTGGCTACTGAGCTGGCCGACTGCTCATGTCCACCATAAATGCTAAATGATGTGTAAAATGCTGAAAATGATGGGAAAAATACCAAAAAAATCCTAGTAAATACCCTGATAAATACTAGATGATATCTGGGGTGTTTGCCATGGTCTAGATGCAATGGATGAATGATGTGCAATGTGCAATGTGCAAAATGCTTTCTGATGCAAACCCTAAGGTTTCTACTGACCGTATATGCATGAACGCGTCTCTTTAAGTGGGTTAAGGGACTTAGACTAACTGACTGACTTGCTATGGCTGAGACTGACCTACGTAGCTCGTGCTTGGAGTGAGGATTACAATGGGGTCACGGCGTATGACAAATATCATCCTGAATGGAACTAATATTGTTACAATGTTGCACTGATGATGATGAGCCCGTTTGTCACCATACACCACAGTGCAGAGTGCATGTGGCAAGTTGTTTCCTTGATATATGTGTGCATAATACGCCCTCACCTTGGCTTTAAATATGTGCTGCCTTGCTTTTCCCATGCTTTTGTCAAAAGCTTAATAAGACAGAGAAGTAGAGAGGAGGAGAAGAGAGACTCAATGTTTTTTACAATGAACATCATGCTTACTGTCTTATTGTCCTCCACGTGAGGTGTACTAGGCTGATCCAAATGTTGACTACATGCCCAAAAAGATGAATCACCAGCATTACAACAGGTCTCACCAATGTGTCAAATAGCTGGCCTCGGCTCCTTGAAGTGAGTTGGGCTTGGGTGGCGTAGCCTCTGGCAACGTGGACCTGGGCAGTTGATCTCAATATCATCACCTGCTTTATAACACTTCCCATCATGCTTCCCATCAGGTTGCAGGTGCAACCTGATGGTAAGTGTTATAAAGCACGATCTTGGTTTCACCAAGAATTACTATGAGGATCCTCCTATCACAATTTACAAAACGTTGAAGTGCATTGATGTGTCTCTGCAACCCCTCTGCTAAATCTGATATGAGGATATAATATCTGCATATAAGAGGATAGGCAACATTGTTTGATCTATCCGAGAACCTGTGCCCCCAATCTGTCAACAGTGTAGTTCTCATCAATGGACAATCCAAACAGTGTAAAGATAGAGGGCATCTTGGCTTGATTCTGATGGCGCTAAAGATCTCACTGATAGGCATTTGGTGCCCAAACCCTACCAGACACTGATCATATGATGTCATCACACCCCACATCAGCTCTGGCGGAAAGTGGAGCTCTTGCAAGTCGTCCAAGAGGCATGCTCTGGAAACCGAATCAAAAGCCATGCAGAAGTCCACAAAGCAATAGTAGATCTGTTGTCTGCGTGACTTGGCCTCCTTAGTGATAGCTTTGAGGGTAAAGATGCGGTCTAGTGTCGAGTAGTTCTTCTTAAATACTGCCTGGCCTGTGGTCCTCTGTCTCTGTTTAATTACATGTGTGTGCAAACTGCCCCATTCGGAGGTCTTCATGATCCCTAGATTTACCTTTGTGTAGCTTTAATAGAGTTTTGGTAACGTTTGATATGGTGAAGAGGGTGGTGGATGTGGGACAAGGAAAATGTAGGTTTTGAGAGGGCTGATTGGGGATGCCATGTAGTTGGCAGTTATAAGTCCCCCAAGTGAAAAAATAAGTGATGGATGTGTGAGGCCTCTTTTCCTCAAGGATACGCCAGGCATCCGAGCTATCAGCACTGAAGAAGAGACAATATAGTTCTTTTTCACGCTAAGAAAGGCTCGCATCTTTCTATGGGTAAGGTGGCGGAAGGATCTGTGCATTTCACTTGCAAGATCCGTCCGCAAACCTTTTCCTTTATGAGGTGAAGCCGTGTGGCTTTGCAGTGTGCACTCATCATCATACCATCGGTTCTGAAATTGTTAATCAAGAGGGGGGATTGGGCTGTGGAGAAAGTGGTGCAAGGAAAAATGGCCTTTGCGGAGTTAGAATGATAGAGGTGAGTTGTGAAGTGAGGGCTGGTAGGGGCGAGGAGAGATCAAGAGTGGTTGTGTGGCAATACAGGTGGTCATTGTAAACAAATGAAGGCCACAATGAAAGTCAATGTGGGTGAATATTGAAATCTAAGGATCAGGAGTAAGTGATGGACGGTGACACAATATTGTGAATGCCAGATAGGCGTGGTCAGTCCCAACGGGTGGTGTTGGGATGGTAAAGTTTTGGATATATTGCATGAAAGTAGGATACCCCATCAAACAGTCCACGGTGCTCGTGCCCAATGGAATAGTTGGTACCTTGGGTGGCTCATCAAAAATCAGAACAGTCGGGGGTGCAACCAGTGCACACGGAGTTGGTGTCACAACTCTAAGCCCAGCGGGGCGTGCAGTGACAGACTCAAACCACGTGTCCAAGAGATAAAAATATAAAGACAAAGAGGGGAGAGAGAAAAGGGAATGGGGATCTTGCACAATACACCACATTGAGTGGGGAATAGGCCTCGCTCCCTTTCAAGAATTTATTCAGGAACAATCCACGGGCACGCTGGCTAGGATCAATACAATCAATGAATACAAAACAAACAAATATGCCGATGTAGGATATCCAAGTCGATGTCGACGCACAAGATCTCTGATGTCGAGCACACCACAGGGATGACCCACAAGTATCTCTCACCGGGCTAGTACCAGATCCAATATCCAAATCCAATGGATCCCAAGTCCAATGAATCCAAATCCAAGTCCAAGTCCAAGTCCAAATCCCCATCCAAAATCCAAGCTCCTTGTCTAAGCTCCGTGTTCCATGTTCATGTCCAAGCTTCATGCCCAAGCTCTATGTCCAAGTTCTTCATTTCTATGCTCAAGTTCAAGCTTCCATGTCCAAGCTCTTATGCCCAAATTCCATGTCCAAGCTCTAAATCCACTCGCTCATCCCATGAATAATCTCCACAATTCCTATAGCCTTGTCGATGCTCTTTCTGGCAAGAAAACTGATATAAAACTTGTTTTAATGCAATAAAAACCTCCAACTAGCAGTTTTTAGGGTTTTTGAAATTTCTATCCGTACAGTTGTATGGATCCATACAGTCGCACGGAAAGATGGTGATGTGGCACTGCAGTTGTTGGAGACGCTCTGAAATCAGCGGGTAGCGATGAAAAACTCCATGATTTGGTTCATAGATGATGATGATGAAGATAATCTCCACGCTTGAACGAAGATGGCAACGCGATGAAGAGGTTCTTCTTCAACTTGATGCTCAAGAGTGGCTCATGCTTCTTTTATACTTGGGGAAGCCTTGCTTTTTGCCAAAAAAAAGTAAAGCTTTTGCTTTGCTTTTGTCTTTTTATTAAATATTATTATTAACAGCCAAAGTTCTTGATTTGTGCTTTTACAACTTCAAAGCCTTGCTTTTTGGCCCTAGAGCTGCTTTTTGAGAAAGCGGATTTTAGCTTTTTAGTCCGGCTTAGTCTCCTCTTTCTAATGGTGCCCTTGGCTCGTGGTCAACCCTGTTTGACTTTTTGCTTTTTCATGCTTTTTGATCAAGAATGGTACTTTTTCTTAATCAATCCGTATGGACCGTGTCCCCATGTCTTCTTCCACTTGACTGGTGTCCGGGCATGGATTTCATTATGTGAAATAGAGCTAGGAGGGCCAAATAGTTACATTTTCCTCTTCTTACATCGCAGTTGTCCTCAACTGCGGACTGCAAGTGTTCCAAGCACATCCATATGTTCCATGTATATCCGTGTGTTCCAAGTACATGAAGTACTTCCATATGTTTGAAGATACTAGCCCCATCTGGTGAGCTTGTGCATCTGGTCTTTCCCCATATCTGTGGTGTCATATGCTTATCTGGCAATATCTCAATGTCTTTTCTTTGACCAATGTCCTTGTTCTTGATGGTACATCTTCACATGTGTTAGATAAAATAAATGCATAGTTACCTCCTGCAAAAACTAGACACAAGCTAGCCAATAAACAAGTATGCATCATTTGCGTCTATTGGGTGTTCCAGGTAGTGGCCAGGTAATCTGGAGCCCAGTGGACTATCACATGCCATAAATCCAAGCATTGTCCACGCATCAAAAATAGCACACACAGTCATAGAAATTCAGACATACATCAGTATGCACAAGTAATGATCCTCCTTTCATCGAAACCGTGTTGAGCCATCTGGCCACTAGGACCGCCCGCGAGTTCATCAATAGTCATCTGGGCCATCTGGTCACATTGACTGCCTGACTATGAAATCCAATACAGTCATTTGGGCCATCTCGTCGCAATGAGCGTCCAACTGCAAAATCCAATACAATCATCTCGGCCATGTGGTCGCAATGACTGCCCGACTGCGGAATCCAATACAGTCATCTGGGCCATCTGGTCGCAATGACCGCCGGATTGTGAAATCCAATACAATCATCTGGGCCATCTGGCATCATTACCTCCTATATATAAATCTTGCTCCTTGGGCTAACGGGCATCGTTGCCACCCAAACTAGAGTATGTCCAAATAACCATTATAAGCAGAATAATAATCAATTCCACTCCAATATATATACAGTGAAGAGGGCTAGAGATATGATCCCTCCCTCTTGAATCTGTCTTGATCGCAAGACGTCCATATCTGTACTTCGAATACATTTCGACCAACCACTTGCTCAATGCTCATAAGCTCGAAGCATATTTGGATACTCCTAGAAGTACTCCTCTCGCATCCATTTCATGTCCAACAGCGAATAACTCTTGAATTCCAAGAGGAACTTTTTGACCACTGTCTTTCCTCCTTTTCTCACATAATGAAACACAATCTGTTCTTGCTCTTTCACCCCTAGTGGATTCTTCAAAACAAGTTCCTCTGGGGATAACTTGTACATGGTTTCAATAAAGTGTCACGGAAAACATTATATATCTTCCAATGATCTGAAAGGTCGAACTGATGACATACATGGTTGATCTTCTTGGTATGTTGAAAGGGCCATATACCATCATTCCCTGACTTTGGTAATCCAAAGATAAAATCCATAGCAATATTCTCCCATAGATGATTCAATGGGTGCAATAATCCTGCTGGTGTTTGTCGATCAAACTTGACCTTCTAACAAAACAAACGTTCTCGAATCATAAAGCTCAATGTCTTTCTCATACTAGGCCAATGCTTGAAGTGTAGTCAAGGTGTCTCTATGCCCCATGTATGGAGAAGCATGGCACACTTCCATTACTTTGGCCTCAATTCCTTGTGTTACACATGACCTGGGTTTGTATCATAACAAAACCCTTCTTGATGACATAAAAAGTCACCAAATCTGTATTCTACAATCTGTTCCAAAACATCTTCAAAATTCTCTTTGGTAGCATAAGGATCCTTCATCAAAGTGAAATCCATATGGTAACCCATAGAAACCTCATGGCTCAAGGCTCTCCGAGATAATGCATCTACTTCCTTGTTGGCTTTGACATTCATCGGCCACAACATGGCCTGGTTAATTCAAGACTGCTCCAATGCAATCTCATCATGTTCAACCACAAAAAAAGGTCTAGAATATCCAACACTGGTCCTTTGCTAGCATAAAGTCTCAATGCTTCAAAAGGGTCTCCTCCATGATAAATAGAGCGGGTAGCTCTAGATACTCCTGCAATGGTGACTCCTTTGGCCCGAAGATAGGCTTTAGCAGCTTCAACTCCTTCGGCTTCGGTGGCTCGATCCTTGATGAAATCTTCAAACATTTGAGCCCTTCTTTGGTCCTTTTTCTTCCTGGCTCTCCAAGCTAGGACTTCTTCGTCTTTGAGAAATCGTCTAAACTACTGAAAGTCATGGTACTCTTCTGATGACCATGGTTCCTATCAAGAATTTCTGTATCAACCTCATGGTTGTTCCCTTCATGAGGCCCTTGGTCTCCCTCTACTCTCGACATGGCTATGTTAAGCCCAAGAAAGTTTCTTCAAGAGAAATCCTGGTCTGATACCACTGTAAGCCCAATGGGCGTGCAGTGACCTACTCAACCACATGTCCAAGAGATAAAAATATAAAGAGAGGGGAGAGAGAAAAGGGAATGGGGATCTTGCACAGTACACCACATTGAGCGGGGAATAGGCCCCGCCCCCTTTTAGGAACAATCCATGGATACGCTCGCCAGGATCAATACGATCAATGAATACAAAATAAATAAATATGCCGATGTAGGATATCCAAGTTGATGTCGATGTCGACGCACAAGATCTCTGATGTCGAGCACATCACGGGGATGACCCACAAGTATCTCTCACCGGGCTAGTACCAAATCCAATATCCAAATCCAATGGATCCCAAGTCCAATGAATCCAAATCCAAGTCCATGTCCAAATCCCCGTCCAAAATCCAAGCTCCTTGTCTAAGCTCTGTTTTCCATGTTCATGTCCAAGCTTCATGCCCAAGCTCTATGTCCAGGTTCTTCATGTCTATGCTCAAGTTCAAGCTTCCATGTCCAAGCTCTATGCCCAAATTCCATGTGCAAGCTCTAAATCCACTCGCTCATTCCATGAATAATCTCCACAATTCCTATAGCCTTGTCGATGATGAAAACCTTAGAGAAGCTCTTTCTGGTAAGAAAATTGATATAAAACTTGTTTTAATGGTTTCGGGCGATAAAAACCTCAAAAAAGCAATTTTTAGGGGTTTTTTGAGCAGTTTTAGGGTTTTTGAAATTCTGTCCGTACAGCTGTACGGATCTGTACAGTCACACGGAAGGATGGTGGCGTGGCACTGCAGTTGTTGGAGGCACTCTGAAATCAGCGGGTAGCGATGAAAAACTCCATGATTTGGTTCATAGATGATGATGATGAAGATAATCTCCACACGCTTGACCGAAGATGGCAACGCGATGAAGAGGTTCTTCTTCAACTTGATGCTTAAGAGTGGCTCATGCTTCTTTTATACTTGGGGAAGCCTTGCTTTTTGCCAAAAAGGAATGCTTTTGCTTTGCTTTTGTCTTTTTATTAAATATTATTAATAATAGCGAAAGTTTTTGATTTGTGCTTTTACAACTTCAGGGCCTTGCTTTTTGGCCCTAGAGCTGCTTTTTGCTTTTTGGTCCGGC
>NC_141063.1:15744810-15794810 GCF_041138505.1 Cibotium barometz
TGTTTGCATTATGTTTAGTAGAGTTTGTTAGGTCACTTAGAATGCTGGCTGTGCGCGGCAAAAAGTCAAGTGCCGGGATTTTAATCAAAGGGTGTTTTTCGGGTGATGTGTCCAGAGAGTGTCAGAGAAAAGGCACTCGAGACAGGCTACATGGTTGACGTTTTGGCAAATTGTTTGTTGAACAAGGGAGAAGGAAAAAAACAGACTGTTCGGCCTGTGCCTTTGGATGAGCCTGGGGAGCCTTTAGTTGTATCCGTGCCACTCTCCCAGGTAAAAGAAGCTTAACTGCGCAGTGTAAGTATGACATACACAACTGGAGAAAGAGGGGGAGGATTTTAATGTCAAAAGGGAGGGAAGGGATAAGCCTCCCACTTGTGGAATTAAAAAGTCTTACTTATGGATGTGCTTGTTACCAGATAGAGAACTTGAGTGCGATCCGTGTATATGTTGCCAAAGATCTACGTACTCTTGAAGCACGGGAGTCGACTTTAAAGAAAGTCTTGGAAATTCTGCGCCGCTTCCCAGAAGGTCTACAGATGCTAGACCCGGAGGATGACATGCAGGTCTGTATATCTAGTAATGTTTTGTATACTTGATGATGCCATATTCTTGTGTACCTTTGATGCATTTCAACACTCGAGTCCGTGCCTTGAACCCTTTGTTTAGCCAGATGATGTTGTCCATTGGCATGCTTTCCTGTTTTCTCTTTGCTTTGTGAAAGCCAGTTGTTTCTTCCTTGTGTTGTGGGCAGGCTGGATGTTCAATGGATGCTGCCCACAGCTCATTTGAACGAACCTTCCCTTGCCCAGTGCTTGCCATGTGGCCAATTCCTTCCTAAGGCTGAAACCCTCCATCAGGCCTTTCACCTTATCGTATAAATCAATATCTTCATGTTTGGGCACCTCAAGCACTGGTCCTGAAGATTTCTAATTACACATCGGTGCTCATGGGAATCCGGTAAATACAGGACATATAACATGTAGCATATTTACTTGCAGGTGGATAGTGGCAGCTACAAGAAATCCGTGCGAAGGGTGGAAGCCGTAGAAAGTTTGATAACAAATCACGTTCTCACACCCTCCCCAACCCTTGAAGACAGGCTCAGAAAGTATCATAAGAAGGAGCATCTTACAAGCCTGATACGAGCTGCTCGTCAGGAGGTCCGTGCTGCATCAAATCTTGTCTTCAAAGACGAGTTGAAGTACAGGAGAAGGGTTCTTCGGCGCTTGGGGTGAGAAAGCTACTTTTTTCTCAAAGCTTGAAAGTCACCCTCCGTTTTTGCAAGAACTTGTTTTCATGGAAACCATACCGGTTTCGCTATGGATACGAAGTCTTTCTGATTCAAATTTCCTGTTAATGTGTAGGTATGCTACAGCAGATGATGTTGTAGAGCTTAAAGGAAAGGTTGCATGTGAGATCTCTAGTGCAGACGAGCTCATCATTTCGGAGTTGATCTTCAAAGGGGTGCTGAAGGATGCATCAATCGAGCAGGTTGTAGCGTTGTTGTCCTGCTTTGTTTGGCAAGAGAAAGTAAAATCCAGTGCAAAGTTAAGGGAGGATCTGGCAACGCTTCATTTGCAGCTTCGAGAAATGGCAAGGCGAGTAGGAAAAGTGCAGCTGGAATGCAAGGTACTCGAATCAAATCCTTGATTGAAATTACAAAATCTTGCATGCATTCAAGTTTTCTTAGAACATACTCGCAGTGACTTTAAGAGCGAAAAAGTTTACTGAAAACACCATTAGTTGGTGGTAGTAGGTCTTGGTAAACATAAAACATGCATGCATGCACGTGTATTTATGTATATGTTATGGATATAGGTTATCACATGCACGCGCGCAACACACACACAGGTATGCATGTATGTACATACATGTGTATATGTTTGATACCTATGTGTGTGTGTGTGTGTGTGTGTGTGTGTGTGTGTGTGTGCGTGTGCGTGCATGCGTATGTGTGTATGTGTATATATATGTATGTATGCATATGTATGTTTCTATATGCATGCACACGTACACACACTTACATCTGTGTGTGTGTGTACATACATACATCACATTATATATGGTATATACAGTACATCGAATAATTACACATAAAAATATACATTACACATGGTACATATAATATATTACATACATACATAGATAGACATACAAACATATGTACATAGATATACATACATATATGTGCTTGTGTATGCACACATTTGTCAGGATTGTTAAACCACAATCATCATTGCCATTTGCAAAGGACGTGTAGTGCTGGCCTTTAAAGCGGTGCATTCACCATGAAGAGTTTAGAAAAATTACTGGCCTTCTGGTTTTGGGGAAATTATCATCACCTTCTCTTATCTGGTCTGTATAATTATGCTGCATGACACAGCTGGCAATTGATGTGGAAGAGTATGTCAATGGTTTCCGACCCGATATCATGGAAATGGTTTTTGCATGGGCCAAAGGAGCCAAGTTTTCGGAAATAATGAAACTGGGTGAAGTTTTTGAGGGTAGCCTGATCAGAGCAATGAAACGGTTGGAAGAAGTTTTGCAGCAACTCATACTGGCAGCGAGGTCTATTGGAGAGCAGGACCTTGAAGATAAATTTCAGAAAGGGTCAACTTTAATCAAAAGAGATATTGTTTTTGCAGCATCATTGTATTTGTAGGTGCAATTTTCTTGCTTGCTTGATTTTAAGAGCTTTTAACTCCAGTGAGCTGTGAGGAGCCATTTGCGATATGTTGTGGTCAAAGCAATGCAGTGGGGGATTAGAAGATGGGCGAAGGAGGGAAAATCTTGATGGATGCAGTGGGGTGTTCGAGTGTTGCAAAGCTTCCAGAAAAGCACATAGATGCTTGACTAAAGAAAGCTCCTATTTGGATCTACATCAAGTCAATTCTGAGTCATCTTTGCTCTCTCTTTATTACCGACACTGTGTCTTTTGGTGTATTGATCGAGTCATGACCAAAAACTTTTAATTGGAAAGCACCAGTGTGTGTTACTAATGTGTTACAAAAGCTTCCAGAAAAGCACATGGATGCTTAGCTAAAGAAAGCTCCTATGTGGATCTACATCAAAGCATTCTAAGTGGTCTTTGCTCTCTTTATTGCTGCCGGCATGCCTTTTTGTGTATTGCCCCAGTCTTGGCCAAACACATGGAAAGAGAGCTGTTTGCATAGTCACAAAATGGCCCAACAGCTATTAATGACAGCATCTTTGTTTCTAAGTGTTTGGTCTTCCCTTTGTTTTGAAATATTTTAAAACAAGCAAATATATTGTTTAGTTTTTAGTTTTTTTCTTTTCTAATATTGTTTTGTTAGTAAAAGGTGTTTTGCCCTTCTTATTGATAGCAAATAAAAAAATTGGCTCAAACAAAGTTGAATGGTCATAGTTTTGGGGATCCTACTGGATGGTCTATCATTGGTACACCCTTTAGTGGCCTGAGCTTTCTGTGACTAGCTAAGTAGAAGTAGTAGAAGTGGAAGGATATGGTAAGACATGTTGGTTTTGTTACCCGTTTCACAAACTTTGTGACGTCTCTAAAAGAGAGAAGGTGCTTTCAACGTCTAATGGATAACCACAACCGCTATTGAGGGTATCTGATGGGTCAGGTAGAGGAGAGAGAAGAGAGATAGTATGAGTGTATTTGGTAGGCCTCTACGAGAACGAAAGAGAGAGAGAGAGAGGACAATGTCCTAGTATGAGAACGAGAAAGAAAGAAAGTTCCAGTCATGTCTACAAAAGACCAGAGGATTTATGAGACTAAAGGTGCTACTATGTTTTATAAAGTGATAACATGCTAGAAAACCCAGTTAAGAGTTGAGAGAAAACAATAGCCTTGTAAGTGCCAATGGTACAATGTGGGATCAAATTGGGTCCTCATCAGCTATTGACCGAATAGAGGCTCTCCACATCCACTGCCTGAGGAGGGGCACACATGTATCTCGCTGATTTGAAGTTGGTGGGTAGAGCATCTCCTTGGTGTTGGGCATCTAGTACGTTGCACGTGGATCACTCTTATCTCGGGAGGTGCCTCGTAGACGGGGTGGCACTTGTGGCAATGGTCATTGGGGCGAGGGCCTCCATCCTTGGTGGGAAAAGTGCTCACGTTTTTCAGGTGCAGAAAGGAATGCAAACCCGAAGAAATAAGGGCATGTAAGAAAACCAAAACATGTTTATATATATATATATATATATATATATATATATATATATATATTCATGGATAGTTCCATTTACAGTGAGAAGTGGGGGAAACATTCACACATAAAAGAACTCGAAAATAGAGGATGGTGATTCATACATTCAAAGCTACACTACAAAGTGGTAATCTAGACAAAATAAGTATCTTCTCTTCGTAGGCGTGCATATCTGGGAGTAGTAGGTGACAGAGGTACATAGTCTTCTCCAACAACGATAGTCTTCTCCCACAGTGCTTGCTTAAATCGTGGTGTTTTTTGTTGGACTGACAAGTATGCATTGTTGAAGTCTTCTTGTTCATTACGTTGCTCACCATTGACCACAATTGGATTTTGACGACTACCTCCCTCTTCAAGTTATGTTGGATTCTCATCTTCCTTGTTTTTTCTGTAGAAGTATTTTTTTCATGGTGTGTCCATGTAGAAGATTGTTTCCACATTGATGCATTGTGTTAAGTGCGGGATTTTCATAACCTTCCAAACGGTCAGAGCTCTTTTTCTGTCCATTGCATTTTCTGTTTTAGGTATTATCCACGATGCAGTTGGATAATACTTTCTAGTTTGTATCATTCGAAGGAGAGTATTTTCAAGTGTCGCGCCTAATTTATTTGGAATGTAAATCTTCATGAAGACATGCATGTTGGAATAGATTGATCGGTGATAGACATACCTTGTTCTTTAGATCCCCTTGACCATATAGAGCATATACTTGTTGGCCAAGAGTTATTTCTTCACATGAAACATTGTGGTAGAAAAACTTGAAATGATTTTTGTGCAGATCTTTCATACAATACCCCAACATACCTTCAAAATTGTGCATCCGGATTTGGTGCAATCCTCTACACACAACCAATTCTACTTGTAGTTTAAAGAAGTTCCATTGCATGTATCTTTAAATGAGTTTGCCAATACCTATCAAAGATGATGCCATGAGGGAAACAACCATTTGAAAGTGAAGATGGTTCAGTGTTTCGCTTTTCTGCAGTGCAAACATTCCTTCCAGGCATTCCATACATACAAACTCTTCAAATGGCTCCCAATTGGAGACGTCAATATCACCATTCCCAATGCCTATGGTGATTGAGGTCTAAATAAGTTTGGTTTTTTGGCAAGAGGAAATTTGGGACAATTGCTCACAGAGAGATCAGATTGTTGCTTCTTAGCTTTGGCATTCAAAGTTTCTGAAGCAAAACGTGGATATATGAGAGTGCTATGCAAAACATACAAACATGAATGGATGTTAAGCTAAACATATGACCTTGCATACAAGAGAGGGAAAGAAAAAGAGAAACAACCATGCAAGGATCAAGTTAGAGATGTGCACTTAGCCAACCTTAATGAGGGTTAGCTCCTCTTTGTAAGGCCACTAGGTGTCACCCAAGTGGAGATTCACAAGCTAGGTGAAGAGAAAAGAAGAAGGGAGCTATGGAAAGCTCAACCTTCACTCCATGCCAACATGCATGTAAGAGAGATCTTGGTAGAGAGACGAGGGGAGAGGAGAGGAGAAGCTAGATCATCACCATCCCAACAAGCACGAACCACAACAATCAAGCATGCGAGCATCTACAACACAAGCAAGCACCCACAAGCGGGAGAGAGAGAGAGAGAGAGAGAGAGAGAGAGAGAGAAACTCAATTGAGACTAATGGGATTATCCCTTTTTATATTCCATAAAATGTCTTATATACAAGAGCTCTCATTTTACAATGGCCGGTCATCCATTTACAATTGGGGCCCAAAACTAGCTTGTACATCTCATTCTTATGATCGGCATTTTACAAGCCATAAGCTCGATCATCTCGTATCTCTTTTATCATTCAACATTTTGCGTAGTTAAAAAAAGATAAGTTACAAGAAGCGTGGCCATGCTTGAAAAATAATGTTAATCGGAGTGGTTAACATACCTCCCTCCCTAATTCAGTTCCGTCCTCGGAGCTGGCACAGATCTAACGGTAGTAGATTGAATAGGTTCTGACAAAGTCACGACGCGAGATAGAATATGGGGGGCTCCATGGAAGACACAGTACCTTGTCAAGAAAGTCGTCTCCATCATGTCTTCGAATGTTTGGAGACATCCACTGGACGTGCTCGTAGTAGCCAAAGGTTTGCTTCAATGATTGCCCTTTGTTGATGTCGAAGGCCAAGCCTTGAGTGCCTTGAGTGTCTTCATGATAGTGGTTCCATATTGGGGACGTCTCCAGCAACGTGATGATCAGATTGAAGAATCTGATAGTGGCGGCCACCCCGCAGGATCTGGCACTTGATCATATCTTCTGATGAATTCATGGATGCGTTGTAACATATTGTCTTCCATGCACGATTGTTGGGGTGTCGGAGGAGCGAACCATGGAAAGTTGAAGAGAAGCTTCGAGTTCTTTGTCTGCTTCTCGTGGATGAGATTCTAGATCGCCAGTGATTTCGTGGGGTACAACAAGTTTGTCTTCCTCAGACTCATTACAGCTATCTAGCTCCATGGATTCTTGCATGCCTTCCCCTAGGCGGACCGTCCCTCCATCCAATCCTTCAGATCCTTTCATAAGCTTGGGCTACCTTGAAGAAAGATTCCAATAGGGATCTAGATCTGAGAAGAAAAGAAGGAAGAGAGACCAACAATGTCTCTAGGAGCGGAGGCTGTTTCGTGAAGGAAGTTGACAAATTGGTGTGATCCGCCGGTGTGGTAAGGGCATTTTAGGTACCCTAAGAATTCCTCTTTGGGCCACTTCTTGGCTTGGTTGAGATGCATTCTGGAGAGCAGGTGCTGTCAAAGCCAGCGGTTGCCTTGGGTTGGTTAGCAAGGCCTGAGGTAGAGCACGGGCTTGAGCAGCAGTCCTTTGCTAATAGTAGTTCGTAACTTTGTGATTCCCCCATCTTTGGTAATATGTGCAATAGAGGGTGGGATGGGGTCGCAAATTTGAACACTTTGTGCTAGTATGGTTAGCTCGATAGATCGGACACCACACAATCTCCTTCTTTGGATAGAGATGGGTTTGGCTGACCCGATCCCGACCTTTGCCGGTTCTCCAATGTTGGGTCATCTACTGCATTAATGCAACGGCCAACTACTCAACTTGCTGTCCAAATGTGGACTCTTTTTACTTTTCTCGTCAGATTTTGTACTGGTGGTCTTGAATGAGGCTTCTAATGTACCCTCATGAAGTTCTCGAGAACATGTTCCCTTGAAGTTATTCTCAAAGTCCATAGCACTCCTACAACATTGCTCGAAGGAGGTGTGGGCCGCCAAGGCATACAATGAATTGTGTAAGGGCACATCATCCAGACCTTCCAGAAATCTCCCTATTAATCTTTCATCAGAGAACTTGTCTTTGGCACTGCAAACAAGTGTGGAGATGACTCTATTGAAATAGTCTTGGATGGTTTCCATCTGCTCCACCGGACTCCATCTGGTACCTTGGCGAGAATATCCAATCTTAAAGAGCCTTTTTGAAAGCTTCAAAGGTTGCCTTGTCCTCAGCTTTCAAGCACCTAAACCATTGGCCTACTTTACCGTCGAGGGTGAGGCCAAAGGCACTCACCTTAACTTGATCTTCTACATGGCCAAAGTCTTCGCAAATTTGGTTGAACATCTCCAAATGTGGGATGGGATCTCCTCTCCCATCAAATTTACTGATCAGCTTTGAGATTATTGCGGGTTTGTTCCGCTCTAATCTGGGTCCTAGTGCAGGTTGTTGCACTGGTGCTAGGGACATGATGCCCGTAGCCACCCGCTCCCTATTTCCATGGCTAATCTTAACATTTCTGGTGTGAGCCTGCCATGGCTGGAGCGGGTGTTGGTTGAGGAATGATTGGAGGAGGAGTGGGGCCAGGTCGATAATAAACCATTGGAGGCCCTTGGCTTATGGGTGGGTTCAATTGTGCCCCTTGTGGTCCCATGTGGTACCCTGGGAATGCTCCATGTGGTGGGTACTATTGATATACATGCAAACTGGGTTGATGTAATGGGCCACGGTAGACTCTTTTTCTCTGGTATGATGTTTTTGGTCCTTGAGAAGATGAACCTGACCTTAGGTCTTGTATGGGTCTTTGGGCCCTGTATGAATCAGCCACTCCTAAGACAGGCATGGCTCTCCAGACCGGTGGTTGGGTCTGTGGGTCTGGGTCTGATGACTTTCGCTCTACCATATTTTTGCTCTAGGATCTAGAGACGGCGTGGGCTCACTTTCTTGTGGATGGTCCATACCTCTCGCCCCCTGGGTTGTGGCTCTTCCAACTATGTGTTTCCCAAGATAAAGTTATGGAGCCTCGAAGCAAGGCTTCTCTGTGAATGTGTGGGAGAGGTAGGATCTTGCTCTTGGACGGGTGGTCTACCCATACACTGAGGTTTGGGTTCTCTTGTCTCGAGGTCAAGAGTTTCTCGTGTCAAAGATGTTAATCTTGACATACTACCTTGCACATGAGAGAGAGAAGAAGAAGAGAAATAACATGCAAGGGTCGAGTTCGAAGATATGCACTTAGCCAAACCTAATGAGGGTTTAACTCCTTGCTAGGGGCTCACTCCACCTCTACTTATGTCACCCAAGTAGAGATTCAATAGCTAGGTAGACAGCAATAAGGAGGGAGCTATGGAAAGCTCAACCTTCACTCATGCCACATGCATGCAAGAGGGACTTGGTAGAGAGAAAAGAGAGGGGAGAAAAGGAGAGAAGCTAGAGCATCACCAATCCTACAAGCACACACCAACAATCAAGCATCCAACATAACAAGCAAGTATACACCCACAAGCTCATGAGAGTGAGGGGGGGAGAGAGAGAGAGAGAGGCAAAACTCAAATGAGACTAATGGGATTTTTCCTTTTCATATTTCATAAAATGTCTTAAATACAAGAGCTCATAGTTTACAATGGCTGGCCTCCCATTTACAATTAGGGACCCAAAACTAGTCTTTCTAGCTCTACAACATACAACTCTTTCCTATGACCGGCATTACACAAGTTGTAAGCTCGGTCATCCCATGTCTCTTTTACGTCAAGTGCTTTGCGCGGTTACAAAAGATGAGTTACAATGAGCATAGCCATGCTTGAGAAGTAATGTTAACCACAGTGGCTAACACCAGCAACAAACAGCTCCAAGTAGCATAGGAGGCAACACAGCGGCCTAACCACAACCTATCTCTTCCCCAAGCTGCAGCCAAATACTTCCAGCACAGAATCATAACCGCGAAAGAGGCCCTCAACAGAACAAATCTCGACTTCCAGCGCTACCATGAGCTTACAGAGGAGACGCTCCACAAAAAAGAGACAGTTGGAAGCCGCGGGGCGGCGGAAGTAAGAGCCGCATAGCCACCACCAACACCCTATGGCCCCTCCTCCAATAATGCAATCAAGAAGAAAGTGGACACCTTAATGTGGACACTGTAAGTAAACTCCTTGTCCTGGCCATCCCTCTCCCGAGAGCCCCTACCAACTCCTCGACCTCCATTTCAAGACCATTTGCCTCAACTTGTTGCTACATGACATCTTCATCAACGAACCCTCTCCCACACCACATAAGCATATATCCTCACCAAGCTTCCACTCCCCATAGCATCACCCTCATGGCTTAGTTCTTCTTCTAGGGCCTCATTTCCTTCACCCACCCCCAGATCTTCTTTGACCTTCCTACCCACCCTCTCCAAGCAAACCTCTCATGAGCTGGTCGCACCTCTTCCGCTTCGGGATGCCCAGGGACCTAAATGATGTCATCGACCTCTCCGTCTTGGGAATAGGCTCTGTCCTTACCCATACCCATCCCAACGGATAACAGACGCCCTCCGCTACCTCGCAAAGGATGGGAGATCATACATGCAGCTTACCGCTCCCTCCAGCGAGATGAGCTCCCACCATACTACGCAGCTGGTCTCCTGATTCTTTATCATAGATGTCATATCTAGATAGAGGTTATGCAAGCCACAGGCATCATGCAATTTCACATGTGGTGTTTCCCATGGAGTTTACCCCCGAGGAAGCTACGGAGGCCAAAGTCTTCTTCAAAGCCCACGGCTCCCAATACTCAAACAAAGAAGACAACGAAACGACAATGACCACAATGACGGTGGCGCTGGAGCCTCAGGAGCCCAACCCCCTCAACCACCACCACACCCTCATCTCCCCCCCATTAACCTCCATGCCCCAGCCCCTCTCACCCAAGCACAAGCACACAACCACCCCCACACCCACCCCCTCCTGGCACCACAACCCCCTCCCACTCTTCCTCTCACAATCCTCTACACCCATCCATCTCCCTACTCCACCTCCCTCACCAACACCCTTCTCACCTCCCACCTTAACACTGAACGTAGGCCTGCCCACCGCCCTTACAGAATTACCCTCAATATCGGCCAGGCCTCCCCCAGTCCTTCATAGCCAGCATCACCACTCCTTCGTCATCATCACCCACCCCTCCAACCTCATCTCTATTTCCACCAAGAAACCCCTCCCCCCACCCTTGCAACAAGAAGGCAAGATCCTACCATCGCCGTGCCACCATGTGAGCGAGAGGAAGTCGACCCTCTTCTCAACCCCTTAAATTGGCGTGACCCGCTCAATCGAACAGAGTTCGAGCAAGCAATTCGAATCCTGCTCGGTCGATAACTCCAGGCGGATCCACTCACAAAGGTCACAGATCGCATGGACCTCCACACCATGCGTCCCTACATCGACGTAAAGCATGGTAGCTGGAAGCACAAGCATCCCCCTCTCGACAACGTGGCGGCTATCATCGGCCACCCGCCCCTTCTCATCCCATCATGTTCCATGTCATGGGCAAGGAGCCAACCTGCTGGTAGCAGAGCGACCCTTCTTGCTGTAGCCATACATATGGGAGCAAACTACAAGGCGCCGCGCCCACTCTGAATAAACCCTGCATACCTACCGATCCAACGAAGATGGGCTTTGCCAACACCTACGTTTCACAATGTACCTCAACCAAGCCAAGAGGTGGCCCCAAAGAGGAATTCTGAGGGTACCCAAAATGCCCTTACCACCCCTAGTTCTCCCACCTCAACCCCCATTTCCACGTCACACCTGTTTGCCAGTATCTAACCCTGATGGAAATTTTTAAAGAAGGGGACGAGGGGGATGTTCCTGAAGGTCCCACCTACAAACCTCTGGAGCCAACCAGTCCACCCTCCCAAATTCTAAGCCACTACATGATGGAGGGAGACCAAATGTTCCCAGTGTACTTAGCTACCTCAATCCCACGGGGCCAATACATGAATACAATGGCTAAACAACCACCCATGCATTGCTACCATTGCGCAGGACCTCACCGAGTGGCTAAGTGTCCAATCAAGAAAGGGATGGGCTTCCACATTAACCCCTTTATGCATTGGGTGTGGGATAGACCATATGTATAAGGATTGGCGCTGAGACTAGGGACAACAGGGAAAGCTCATGAAGCTAATTCTAGCATCGGCATAAACCTACTGAGTGTAAGAGACCGCTTCATCCACACGGTCCCTCTCAACACCATAACCAGATTGCAGAATAGATAGAGAGCCATTGCTCATGCTGCAGAGGCATCGACCTCACAAGACTAGGGACAAGCAAAGGTCTAAGCCTCAAAGAATGTCCCTAAACAAGCACGAGCCACTAGACGCTTAAGAAAGAAAGCCACGAAAATCAGCAAAGGGGATAGTCGGGTAGTTATTAAGAGTGGTTCGGAAGATGGCACGACCGCACATGCATCAACATCTTCATCAGAAGAGGAACATTTGCTACAATCAGCCACTCGAGCCAGGGAACCAATTAACACTAACAAGCTCCCTAAAAATCTTGCCGAATACCCTAACCCCATTGAGGAGAAGGAAAGACTCTTGGCAGCCCAGAATTGGTCAGGATTGCCAAGCTCAGATAGAAGCTGAGCCTCCAACTGCTTACCTTGAGCCATGCCCTTCGGTCTCCAACATGAGACCTACTGAAGAGGCTCAGGTATATAATAGAGAGCTCCCAGACCCGTCACCCCCACATAGACCGAAACAAGCAGCAAAACAGCACCCATTGCGACAGTAGCTACCCCCACCTGGGAAACCGGGTAGCTGAATATCTCAAAAACTTGGGGGATGACCATCTCAAAAGAACGGACACAAAGGTCCTCATCCAAATACCTTATACAAATAAGAGCTTGAGAACAAGCCAAGGCGACCTTCCTCTCACGAAACAGCCTCTACTCGTAGAGACATTGCTGGTCTCTCTTCCTTCCCCTCTTCTCAGATCCAGATTCCCATTGGCACCTTGCTTCAAAAGGTAGCCCAAGCTTACAGAAGGATCTAAAGGATTAGATAGAGGGACGCCTCAGGGTAGGCATGCAAGAATCCATTGAGCTACACAGCTCTAATGAGTCAGAGGAAGACGAACACATTAAACCCCATGAAATCACTCGCACAACCCCCACAGTTCGAGTAAATAAGCTTGGAAAATACTTTGAAGAAGGCAATGAACTCAATGCTGAATTACCGATAACCTTCGACAACCTCCAAGTCACAACAATCCTAGATGGGGGAGCAAGAGTGAGAATTGTTACCAAACAATGCTGGGAAAAATGGGGAGCATGGATGACGCAATATTACTAGTAAAACTCGTTGACAGAGCCACTGCTAGACTCATTGGTCTATTGAAGGTTTTGAAAATAAAGATGCTGGGAACCACCTTCCACCACACCTTTGTGGTGGTGATGAACTTCGGACGTCAGCCAGTTTCATATGACTACATTCTTGGGTGACCATTCATGCGGGAAACTAAAATGATCCACAACTAGGATACCGACTATATCTACATTCAAAGGAAAGATCAAACAATTAAGATCAACCTACGCACATGGAAGGTACATCCCATGAGCGGTAGACCCTTCACTAAGGACCAGACTCAATAACAACTACCAAATCTACTGCAGTCCACCTATGTCAAACGTTCCATAAAACAATAGATGCTGAAAAGAATAGTGAGGAATGTGCACCTCTTTTGGAGCCAGAAGACTCTGAGAATTGGATGCATATCCTTGCTACCTTGGACATACTTTCAAGATGCACGGGAACTAGGTGTCCTACAGCTGACGGGCAGGAGATGACATCTCTCTACATGCTTAACACTGCATACCTGCCTAATGTCGCCACTCATAAACCTGAACAAGCTGATACAGTGGAACCATCACAGGGAACACGCTCACATAGAACTCTCAAACCTGATGAATTCCTTGGGCCAGAATGCTAAGTTTTCCCTACCGATTCAGACACCCACTGGCTAAAATATATAGGGGAGGTTGATGCACAAGATCACTTCAAGCAAAAGGAGTTCACAAATAACTCCCTTCTGGTCCACACGACCACTACAAAGCCAATGGAACCCATTGATCCCAAACCCAAACCCAAAAAGCTTTTCCGCTCTGTGCGCGAAGCACGTAATAAGAAGTTAGCGCTAGCAGAAAAAGAAGCCAAAAAGTTGATAAAGAAGAAAGTGCTAGGGTAGAAGAGACCAAACAAGCATCCCAACAAGAGGCTAAAGTGAGGCAAGCCAAACTTGGGCAGAAAATAATAGTGGTCAACATGGCCCAAGTTATAGACCTCGAAGAAGAAGATGGGGAGGTAAAGCCTACTTGGTTATGGTTAGGAATGACTACCCCAATGAGCTTCACCAAAAAATTAGCTCTTGTAGATACAGGGGCGCTAATTACAACCTAATGTCTTATGAGACATGGCTTTCCCTCTGGGAACCCCCATTAAAAGAGACTCCGACCATAGTCACAACAGTGGCATCTCAAGAAGTTCATTGCTTAGACACAGTCACACTTTTGTTCCACATTGGAAATAATCCCTTGGAAGGGAAGTTTTATGTGATGCCTACAGGAACCATGCGTAAAGAGATAATTCTTGAAAGAGGTTGGATGCGCCACAACTAGTGCAACATTGACTAGCATGCAAGGATGGCTACCCTACAACTGGCCTCCGGCCAAGTTACCATCCTCTTGAAGGACAAAGAACCCATACCCACTGCTCCCTCATGCCAAGAAGTCACCCCTCCACTCATCACCATCATTTCACCCCTCCACTCATCACCATCATTCCACCCCTCCACTCAGCACCCACCATCATTCCACCCTCCAATCCACATAGCTCCATACTGCTCAAAAAGAGGCTACTCATCACTCCGGACACACCACTGCCTCTCTCACATCTTCTCCCCTACCCCACTTGGCAGCAACCCAATTCAAACTCTCAAAAGCCACCCCCGATGCTACTGACCCCACCCACAACACTAACCACACTAACCCTCTTAACAACACTAACAAACGCATATAGGGTAAGCCTTCTCAACAGTGGGCACCTAAAAGGCTTTTAACAGCATAAGGATATTATGAAGGTACTTCCACTCTGTGGATCCCCCAATGATCCACCTCTCCTCCTCTCATATATTGGAACTCCAAGCTCCTCATACCCCTCGAAGCAACCAATTCAACAACCCCAAGCCCACCGAGTACAGGACAAACGCCGACCCCCCAAGGCCCAACTATCCTGACTCATACCAGTAGCCTTGCCCAACAACAACAACCTTCTGATGGATCCCCAAAACTCTATTGCAAGCTAAACATTACTATGAGGGAAATCACCATATTTGGGTCCCCAAATCACGAAGGCACCCACTCCCTACTCTTGTCACTCCGCAGTTACCAACCCTTTGATGGAAACCCAAAGTGGCCTCCGCCATGAATACTGAACAGGAGAAAGGGAAGAAAAAGCTTCATGATGACCCCTTACCCTCCCAACATCAGCCCATAGTCCATACCCTCGATGTCAACTACTCCCCCACCCATCATTGTGAGGCTACCTTGGAGTACTCCCAGTCAACTCTTAACCTCTCCATTCTCAAGTACTCCCTTGTTACTAGCCTTTGAACTGCCCAAGGGAATCCCAACCTCGCCATCACCTAATTGGAACCGACTTCTCCATTTGGTGAATTGGGCACGCAGTTAGTACAAAATCCATAATGGGGTGCTGGCTACATAGCAAACAGGTACAAAACCTGTTTCCAGGGTGCCCTTTAAAAAAAATTATTTGCCACATGGCTGTTCCATTCTCCTCTAACCTTGCCACCACCGCCATTCCATTCTCCTTTAACCTTGCCATGGTCGTACCATTCAGCATTCCAAATGCCACGGCCATACCAATCTCCACTTGTGCCACGACCGTACCATTCTCCTTGCATTACCATGACCGTTCCATCTTCAACTCTCCAACTACCATGACCATACCATTCTCCTCTGACCTTGCCACAGCCGTACCATTCAAAACATCAAGGTTGCCAACCCACGGCCATACCAACATCCACTTGAATTGCCACGAATGTACCATTCTCCTTCAGCGTTTTCATGGCCGTTCCATCTTCAGCTCCAACTACCATGCCCGTTCCAACCTCAACACTCAATGCCATGGCCATTGTAAATAGATGGCGTATTCCAACCAAACGAAGCCACGCCCATTCCAAACTCAAATTCAAATGGTATGCCCGTAGTACCATTCAGAAGCGTACGCCCGTTTCCTGGGAATGCCACACCCATACCATCCTCTTGCTATGGTCATGTCCTTCTGAAACCTATATATATGGACCCACACCTCTCATTTCCTCACTTTTTGCTTTCAGCCTACCCGAACTCTTGCCAAATTTTCTCTCGAGTTTTCCCTTTCTGACCATCCCCCATCACCATGGCCAACACATCTGGCTCCTCCTTGGAGGTCCTCAAGCACCACACCCCCAAGAAAAAGCGTTTGGTAGGGGGACGCTTCAAGGAGTCTGCCGCCACCCGATCCAATTAGCACACCTAGGGGAATAGCTTATGAAGCAAGGTAGCGGGCAGTCACACAGTTCACTCCTTTATGAAGAACAATCATAAAGTGGAGCATAAGCTATTGTATTTCACCGGACTATGCTACAGGGCCATTGCTGCTAATCCATCCGTTTGTAGCCCGCCTAGAGCAGCTTGGGCTCAGTGGCCTGCCAACTATGGAGCCTTGAGAACCTAACCTATACAACTGTCTATACCTTATAGAGACCTACGATGCCAACCAGGCAATAGGTCAAGTGCTAGTGGACAATGAGAGGGGGATAGGTGCAGATAGTACATCTTAGTGTTGACCTGATTCATGAAGCCCTCCACCTCCCCTGACTAGACCACCCGTACGTGCAGCTCACCAATGCCCCCCGGTTGACCAAAGGGTATCTTCAAGGGTACTACCACCAAAGACAGAGTGGAGTGGAGTAATATCACTCAGGAGGAGCTCGTGATGCCGGCTAGGGCACTATCCTTTTTATTGACCACACGGTGGACAAACTGCTTTAGCAATGCAGTCTATCAACATTGGCTAGAGTCCACCATGAAACGTCTGTTAATTGGGCTGAATATTTGCATAAGGATATGCATATAGTTTTTTTAAACCCTAAAGGTAAGCTCGCTGGCCACCACCCTGTTAAGTTTGTAGCAATGTGATGAGCTATGGTGGATCAAATGCTAGAATCAACATCATTAGAAAAGAGATTAGATGATAATTAAGATGTGATTAGTGAGTAATTAACTGATAGCTTAATTAGGCATGCTAGAATCAACATCATTAGAAAAGAGATTAGATGATAATTAAGATGTGATTAGTGAGCAATTAACTGATAGCTTAATTAGGCATGGATAATCAAAAACCAACAAATTCTCATTAGGCCAATGCCTCAATTTATAGAGTTTACATCCAAGCATCTAATCCCACTAATCTCTCCCTGATTCACTCCACCTCAATTTATAGAGTTTACATCCAAGCATCTAATCCCACTAATCTCTCCCTGATTCACTCCACCTCTTTTGCTTGATTCTCTCCACCTCTTCCCATAATATCTGCACACCTCCTAAATCTCCTCATGCTACCCTTTATTCTCTCCCAATAGATACTTCTCACCTTTTCACAGCTTCTCTCACATTTACAGATTCTCTTTTATAGCCTCTTGCTAAGGGCTTGTTCCCGCACACACCCTATTCACTTGTATATTTTAACACCTCCCCTCAAGTGAATACTCCTAGCACACCTGGACCCTATACCAAGTTTCCCTCTTACTTGATAGTCCGCGACCAGTGCCTCAAGTCCCTAAACTCATAGTCCTTGACACTCTCTCTCTCTCTCTCTATGTGTCCAAGGCTACTACAAGTGCCCACGACCTTGACTAAAGTGATCACACATGCATCTATCACATGGCCTACATCATCGATGGCTCAGAGGTGGTTTTACTCTGTTGGGGCAGGTTACATTGGGTTGTGGGGTTCTCTCTCTCTCTCTCTCTCTCTCTCTCTCTCTCTCTCTCTCTCTCTCTCTTAGAGATTTTCACATGGCTCCTCACTTCTTAGAGCCTCACATCTTCTCTTGTCTTCAATCTTCTTGTCGTGGGGCAGCTTCTCTTCATGTGTCCATGTCTTCCTTCAATGCTTCGTCTAGCTCTTCTTCTCGGTGTTGATCTTCCTCTTGGAAAGAGATGTTCTTCTTCTTTTATGGCTGGGGCCCCATGAGCTTGACCGTCAGTTCTTGCTCCATGTGAGCAACATGTTTTAATGTATTGTTGACAGCTCTTTTGGGCTTTTAATGTTTATCTTGTGTCATTATGCAATGCAAACCCAAATCTATGCGGGAGGTCTTGCCTCTTGCCTTATTCTGGACAAGGGTAGTGTTTGATCCCATTTTTACAATGATGTAATGTGCCCAATACATAATGTATATAGCATTCATTCTTATGCACATTCCCAAATGCACACATTCACATATTCTCTTTTATAGCCTCTTGCTGGCTTGTTCCCGCACACACCCTATTCACTTGTATATTTCAACACACCCTCCTCACAAACATTATTTAACATGTCCTTGGATGGGAGGAGATTCCGAGGGCAGTGCAGCGTAGCGGACCAGTTGTAGTCCCCATCTCTCTATCTCCCCCCCAATTCTCTCCCAATTCACCACTGCCGCCGCCAAAGCACCATCACCCAGACCCCAAAGGGCAAAGAGCCCATCCCCCCCCCCCCCGAAGAGCAAGAAGCTGTTGAAGCCAAACACAAGGCCGCTGCCCCTGTGAGGAAGAGGCACAAAGGCAGGCCTTTTTGGAACACAACCTTTATGACACCCCACCCCCCCGGCATGATATTCTCCTTACCCCCCTCATCACTCAAACGTGGGCCACTCCTCTTCTCATTGATCCCACATCAATACCATGGAAACCCTCTACTGGCACGCACTGACAGCTTCAAATCCAGTGAAGCTTATGCAGAGAGCGTTCGTGCAATGACATGGGGAAGCCCAAAACTTTTCCTAGGGCTTCTCACACATGGCCCGTGAGCTCATCACACAGATGATGGACTACATTTATCGCCCATCAAGAGATTGCTTCATTAGCATAGCAACAATGTTGCTTATGATGAAGACTCAGGTGGTGTAGAAAAATGCAAAGGCCCTGTACACATCTACCCTCAACAATATTAACAACAAGTTCTCCACGAAAAGGAGCAGCACTTGGTCAGTGCCCTCTCCTCCATTTCAAAACTCAAGCTATTAGGATTAACATCCATCAATAGAGCAGATCCTCGATGAAAAGGAACAGCACTTGGTCAATGCCCTTTCCCAACAGTGGCGCCAAAGATGTTAATCCTAACATACTACCTTGCACACAAGAGAGAGAGAGAGAGAGAAGAAGAAGAGAAACAACATGCAAGGGTCGAGTTTGGAGATGTGCACTTAGCCAACCCTAATGAGGGTTAACTCCTCAATGTGAAGCAGTTATGGGCTCACTCCACCTCTACTTGTGTCACCCAAGTAGAGATTCAATAGCTAGATAAAGAGCAATAAGGAGGGAGCTATGGAAAGCTCAACCTTCACTTCATACCACATGCATGCAAGAGGGACTTGGTAAAGAGAAAAAAGAGGGGAGAAAAGGAGAGAAGCTAGAGCATCACCAATCCTACAAGCACACACCAACAATCAAGCATCCAACACAACAAGCAAGTATACATCCACAAGCTCATAAGAGTGAGGGAGAGAGAGAGAGAGAGAGAGAGAGAGAGAGGCAAAACTCAAATGAGACTAATGGGATTGTCCCTTTTCATATTTCATAAAATGTCTTATATACAAGAGCTCATAGTTTACAATGGCCGGCTGCCCATTTACAATTGGGGGCCCAAAACTAGTCTTCCCAGCTCTATGTACAACTCTTTCCTATGACCAGCATTACACAAGCCGTAAGCTTAATCATCCCATGTTTCTTTTACATTAAGTGCTTTGCACGCGGTTACAAAAGATGAGTTATAATGAGCGTAGCCATGCTTGAAAAGTAATGTTATCCAGAGTGGTTAACATACCCCCTCCCTAATTCAAGTCCATCCTCGACGGAGCTGGCCGGATCGAGTGGTTAACATACCCCCCTCCCTAATTCAAGTCCATCCTCGGAGCTGGCCGAATCTAGTGGTAGTAGATCGAATATGTGCGGATAAAGTCGCAGTGTGAGGTAGGAGTAGAGGGTGCTCGATGAAAGACTCGATAGCTTGTCCAAAATGTAGTCTCCATCATGTCTTCGAATGTCTGGAGGCGCTAGGCCGGCATCCACATGATCCGTTCATAGCAACCAAAAATCTATTTGAGTGTCGTCCCTTTGTTGATGTCGAAGGCCAAGCCCTGTGCCTTTCGTGGTAGTGGCCACAGTCAGGGGGAAGGCCTCTAGCAGTGTGATAATCAAGTTATAGAATTTGATTGTCGAGCACGGCTGGGTTGGGAACCTGATCATATCGGCGGATGAACTCGTGAAAGCACTTGATCATTCTCTTCCGTGCAAGGCTGTTGGGGCATTGGAGGAGCGAATCATGGAAAGTTGAACTTCAATTTTGATTTCTTTTGCTGCTCCTCATGGAAGAGGTTCTAAGCCCACCTTCGTCTGATTGGCAGGTACTCTAGGTTGATGCAAAGGGGGTGCGGCATCTTACAATATGTCTCCCAAATGAATGGCTTGAGCAAAAAGGGTCGCCTCCAGGCCGACTGCCCATGAGATCAAAAGTTATGGGGCGAGCAGTGGCTGGCGGGTGGCCGATGATGTGCAGACAATAATGGTTGCGTCCAACTAGCTAAGTGTGTGGACATTAGCTTTAGGTTGTTTCAGTGTGAACTTATCATTAGGAAAATGTGTTGTGTTTTGTGCAATGAAGGAAAGCTATGGTGCTTCTCTACTTAGTGTGTGTTGATGAAATGAGAGCAAGTATGGTTTAAGGGTTTCTCCTATGTTCCCCTCTATTCTCTTTTCATCTTCTAGCCTCTTAATCCTCTCAAATTAATTTACTTTAGTTTTTAAATCTTCTAACATAACCTAAAATAATCATATAATCTTTTATCTATCTACCTTCTATAACTCTATAATCTAATGTACTTTCTAATCTTCAAATCTTTTGTGTTTATCTTTTAGTAAGAGGGATTTGAATATAATTTAACATTTAAGGACTTATTCATAGAATACACAAATAATAGCTAGTTTATCATTCAAATATGAAATTTCTTCAAGCCCAGGTTATGTATCATATCTTTTTGAAGATAGTTAGAAAGAATAATAGAACAATAGTTATAGGTAATTAAATGTTCCATAATTATGCAATAGATAGAAGAGTGCAAGAAACATAACACAATTGATAGTCATAGGAATTTTCCATTATTTGCCAAAGCAAAGAGCCATAAAGGATATTAATAGATCAGCTAGGCCAACCCACAATTTGGTCCAGTAGTATGACCAACCAATCATATTATCTTTGGGACCATATACGACTATAATATGATCCCATATAGACTTTGTGCACTCCCAAACCATATGAGATTGTGTGGACCCACAAATGGGCCTCATAACACTTAGAGAACAATGTGTCCTTGGTTTTCTATCTAGCGCTCACACGCTTAGCAAAGTGTCAATCTACATAAGCCATCTCCTAACCATCTGACCACTTTGGCCACCATATCCAGGTCTAAACTAGGAACTATCAGATGCTTGGGTGCTCACCACAATGGCTACTCCTCATATAGGGAGCCTTATGATATAGAGCACATCTATCACATGTGAACATGAAGGTGGATCATTGACCAAATGATTTTCCAACACCTCTTAGTAGAAACATTCATCAAAGAGGTCTTTCAAGTTGAAGGTATGGACCTTAAGGCCATTAATTAAGGAACTTGCTTATTTATGTCAAACAATGTGGTAGGATTAATTAGAAAACAAATTGATGCGTGAGTTGGGTGGTGGGTGGAAAGTGGGAGGATGGAATGCCCTGTGACAGCAACATCCTATGGAAGGGTGGACCCAATTAGTCGGGTAGCTTCCCAACAAATTAATTGAAGTTTCTACATTAGATAAATAGGTCCCTGGGTAACCCTACTCTAGAGGACTAGGTCAGCGGTTGTGCCTTGTATAGATGAGGAAAAAATCATTGTTTCTAGACGTCAAGAATAGAGGTTGCCCGAGTTAAGGTCGATCACTCTATGAGTGGTTTGATTTTAGGAATCATCTAGAAAGACCACGCCTCCCCTGCGGGATAGAACTAGGTCTTACCTCTACTAATCGTATCCTTGTATCTTTACATGGTCAAGGTGTCGACAAGTTGGAAATTTATCAAGTTAGACTTAGTAGACTATCTTAAGGTTACTCCTAATTAGGAAGGGGGGGACCTTACAATTGATATCAGAGCCGATCTTAGTTCCTAGGACTTGTTAATTAAGGTTTCTTTGGAATGTATGTTTTACCTAATGCTGATTGATAAATAACTTACTAGAACAATTTGAATTAGTGATTGAATAATTGTAGGACAAGGGTGATGCTTACTCGAGATTCCTAGTCTTTTAGTGTATCTTCCAGACAGCTTGTCACTCTTCAAATTTTGAGTTATGTGATACTATGGTGCAGATACTTGAGAGGTTTTCCCTCCCTCATCCCTCTTGTATCCAAAGAGGATGGGGTAGAGATCACCTTTGGAATCACGGGCCAAGGTAGTTTTTCATCAGAGGCGGATCAAGTTGGGAACCTCACCACCGATTTAAAGTGAATTCTTTGGATCGAAAAGCTGAAGATTGTCCGTTTATTTTGGTTTGTGGGTACTCCCAGACCCGATAGCTCTGTGACCATAGATGGGAATCGCATACCACAGGATGGTTGGGTATATGACCAAGTAATGCATGTCTTACCCGCCAAACAAAAGAGCCGTTTTTATGGGACACAACCCAATCCAGAGTATACCACCCTTACCACCCCCCCCACACATACACACATAAAACTCCTTTTTTTATTCCACTTAAAAAAGTTGCATAATTAAAATATACAACTTTGTGTATCAAGTGAGGTCACCGTATACTCTCAACATTGAATGCAAGTCTCACACTTGTAGATAAGGTTTATTTTTTAACCAAGCTCATGTCCTTTGGAAGTCTTCTGTGTCTTAGAAACTACCGATGGAACCCCCATATTTCACCTATGTGGACCTCTCTAGTTTCATGTCTTAGTTGAGCCTAGGATTTTCTTTTATGATGAATAAGACTAATTATACTAGTCTTAAATCTTTGTAATAAAACTTGTCCTTGTAAATATTTGAGAAATAAAATGATTTCAAAAATTTTACTTTTAAAGCGTAAGCGTAATATAAAGTATGAATCTCGTAATCCTAAAATTTAATCTTATGATAATGGCCAAGACGATCAACCTCCACTCCCCAATGCACTATATACAGATGCCCAGGAGAAGAATCTCCTACTCAAGAAAATGCAACCTCCCTCCTTTATAGGGGAAGGTTCAAAGATTGAGAAGGATGCTGAGGTTTGGATCGAAGCAATGGATGATTATTTCTCAGCTATCAGTACTGGAGTAGCAAACCAGTCCATGCTTGCACAATTTCGTCTCATCAGGGGTGTTAAACTTTGGTGGAAGCAATGGTGCCATGATAAGGGAGTCACTGGACACTCCCAAACGTGGGAGAATATCAAGCAAGCTGTGAAGGAATGATATCTTCCCCCATCTCATGAATCCATCAAGATGAATGAGTTTTTAGTCTCAAGCAGCTCAGTTTTTAGTCTCAAGCAGCTCAGTTTAACCTTGGAAGAATACTATTCTAAATTCATCACTCTCTGGAAGTATGCCCCAGCCATAATTTTTGCCAAGGCTTGAAGGAACCCTTGGATTCTTGCCTCGAAGCAATGAGGCTGAGCACATTGCAAGATGCTCTCATATGAGCAAAGCATCTTGTGAAAGAGCTGAAGTCTGGTAAAGCTAAGCCTCAGAAGAGATCTTACCCTGAATTAAACCCTAAAGATCAGTCTTCCAAAAAACCCCAGCAGAATACTCCCTCCTACAACCGAGGGTGGAAAACCAACTCCTTTGTTCCCTGCTCGTATGCTGCTTCTTCTAGAGAGGCCCCTCTGTGTTTCAAATAAAATGAGCCGGGACACTTTAGGGCCAACTACCCAAAGCTAGCATCATCTTTTCCTCAGAGTGGTTGAGCAAATCAAGGCCCTGGAACCCCCATCCACCAAGGTGCAAGAGGTGGTGGACGTGGCAGAGGCCGCGGAGCAGTTGCTTGCATCGCCTGTGCTATAAGTGAAGAACCAACTCTGGAGATGGCTGAAGAAGAACGTGCCACCGTCCACGCAGCGGTAGAACATCAAGGTCCAAATCAACAATTTGGTGTTATTTGAACCCCAATCACTCATCACACACAGTAAGCCATTCCAGCTTTTGATTGATTGTGGCAGTACCCATTCATTTCTTTCTCCAAGGTGTTTACAAAAATTAAACTTGGGTCAAAAACCAACTAGAAGAATGGTTGTAGAACTAGCTAATGGGAAGGAAGTAGTGTCTCAACACTTTGTAGAAAGCCTTGATTTTGAATTGGGTAGTGACCAAACTCATGGCCATTTTAGAGTCCTGCCATTAGGAATTTATGATGGGATCCATGGGATGGACTAGTTAATTTCAAACAATGCTAGTATTCACTCTAACTAGAGGAGTATCACTTTAAAAAATGAGCATGGCCAAGTAGTATCAATTCAGGGGAAGACAAGTAAACCTAAGTCTAGGGTACTCAAGGCAAAGCATCTTCACAAGGAAGCATGTAAGGGACAACATGTTTTCTTAGCTAAGCTCAACAAAGCTGTTGAACCTAGTAAAGAATCAGAACCCTCTTGGCTCCAAGAATTCTCTCTTTCCTGAGATGAGCTTACAGGGCTATCGCCTCCTCGAGAAGTGGATCATGAAATCAAGGTGATCCCTGGTGCTCAACCTATCTCAAAAACACCCTATAAGATCCCTGAAGCCAATGAGCTTAAGGATCAAGTTTCCCAACTCATTGAGCAAGGATTTGTACACCCCAGCAGCTCTCCTTGGGGAGCACCTGTTCTTTTCCAAAAGAAGAAGGATGACACTCTTCGTCTCTGCATAGATTATCGAGGGATAAATCAAGTCACTATCGAGATAAAGGGTGGGGAGGTAGAGATAGAAGGCGCCTGGGAGGGCAGTCCACCATCAGACGAGGGATAAATCAAGTCACTATCGAGATAAAGGGTGGGGAGGTAGAGATAGAAGGCGCCTGGGAGGGCAGTCCACCATCAGACGAGAGGGGGCGGGGGGAGAGATCGAGGAGTGGGGGCAGGGTGCTCGAGATAAAGAGTAGGAGGTAGAAGACGACGGGGGGAGGGGCTTGAGATGATAGAGGGCGGGGAGGTAGAGGTAGAAGACACAGAGGGGCTTGAGATAGAGTGCGGGAGGTAGAGGTAGAAGACACAGAGGGGCGGGGGCGTTCACCCACTAGTCCGAAAGGGGGTGAGGTAGAGGGGGGGTACTGGCAACCTCTTTAAAGCAGCGTAGAGGGGGGGTACTGGCAACCAGTCGAGAGGGGGCAGGGGGAAAGGGCGAGGAAGGTAGACAGCACAGTGCCCCCCAGGTTAGCAAGGCACTAGCGAGACCAATGTGAGAGGGGGTGGGGGAGAGAGCGAGGGCGAGGGAGGTAGAAGGCAACAGGGGGTGCCAAGGTGTGGCCTCGAATATGGTTGCCAACGAGATGGTGAGACCATATTCGAGGCCACACCTCAACGCCCCCTGCCAACTCCAACACCTTCTATCTCTACCGTAAAATAATTTTATCTATTCATATTTGTATTTATATTTATATATTTGTATGTCTATATATATAATATTTGTTTATGTTTGTATTTGTATTTATATATATGTATGTATACATACATACATATATATTTGTATATATATTATATACCTTTTATTTTTATATTAATATATACATATATATGTATACATACATACATACATACATACACACACACACAAACACACACACACACACACATATATATATGTATGTATGTATGTATGTATGTATGTATGTATATATATGTATATGTATATATATGTATGTATATATACATGCATATGTATATATATATGTGTGTGTGTGTGTGTATACAAATATACATATACATATACATACATACATACATACATATATATATATATATGTGTGTGTGTGCGTGTGTGTATACAAATATATATATATATATATATATATGTATGTATGTATATATGTATATGTATATGTATATTTGTATTTATATTTATATGTATATATATGTATGTATGTATATTTGTATTTATATTTATATATTTATATGTATGTATGTATGTATATGTGTGTGTGTGTATGTATGTATGCATGTATATATGTATGTATGTATGTATGTATGTATATGTATATGTATATATATGTATGTATATGTATATATGTATGTATGTATATATATATTTTTTATTTTATTTTTTTTATTTTTTTTATATGCATATATTGTGTACATTTTATTTCTATATTTATTGTGTATATTTTATTTATATATTTATATATACATATATATGTATACATGCATACATGTATGTATGCATACACACACACACACACACACACACACAAAATATATTTATTTGTTTATATTTATATATTTGTATGTATATATATATATATATATTTATTTATTTTATTTTATTTTGTGTGTGTGTGTGTGTGTGTGTGTGTGTGTATATAATTTATATTTTTATATATCCATATGTATGTATACGTAAGTTTTTAGTGGGTGAGCCTGAGGGCAAGTCCCACAGTACCTGGGCTCCTTCGGGAGTTATTGGTCACTACCATGCCCAGTTTTTGGGTCTTCCGGGGTCATGCCTTAAGGAAGTAGCGAAACCGTCTTCACGACAGAGACGACGAAGCTAATGACAAAAGCGTTCCTTTGTTTGAGTCTTAGAACAAGTGTGCTCATTTTTTGACCCCGGCTCGAAAAACAAAAACAAAAATATATGTATTAAGTATATTATAAATTAATATTTAAATTAAAAAAGTTTTATATAAATCTAGAGTTTAGGGTATTTTTAGTTAAGGTTTTTTTTAGTTAAGGATATGAAATGATATGTTTTGTCTTATGATGTTAATTACACAGACGGCTCAAAGATTAAAGAGGGATTGGGTTATGGGTTTTATTCATAATAAAGTGGAAGTGGAAAAAGGAATAGTTCTACAAACTGAGCCAATAAGAGATTTTTTTCATGGTGTCGCACTTTCCCACGATCATGTGGGTGCTCTTGTGACTAATTGCGAGAAGAAAAATATGCTACTTCAGTTTCCAATAAAAAATGGAGGCATTGCTTATCTTTATGATGCAATAAAAATCTTCATCATTTGATATAATGAAGTAGATTTCATTGCAGATGCACATGGGGAATGGGGCCTAGGCACTTGGGCTTAGGGACATTTACATGTGTACTTTCGGGGGGCCTTGGTCTATATTAGGTATAGGGGTCATGGACATTGTACCCTTTTTTATCATTATACTTTCATGAGTACACTTACTCTTTGGAGCTCTAAGCTTCCATGGTGAACTTCTCCCTCTTGAGAAGCTATGTGTGTACTCCATTATGAGTGCAATAGGTGCTACTCCTCCCTACTATGATGAGTGGGTCATGTGTGTACTCGATGCTAATGAGTGCAATCCCCTAGGTTTCCTTCATTGCATTGGTATCAGAGCTCTTGGCTTAGATCTTTGCTCAGGGAGTGATTAGTGATAATCATTTTAGATTATGCTTAATCCAATTTTCAGAATACATTTTCTTGATCTTGATTTGTGATAGTCATTTTCGGATTAATGTTAATCTAATTTTTTGAAATGTATTTTCTTAATCTTTATTAGTGTTAATCATTTTTGAAATTGATTTTTACACAGTTTTCAAATTTGCTAATTTCTTGTTTTGACAAGATCAGCAATGAAATTTGTGTTAATCATTTTTGAATTTATATTAATCATTATTTTTAAAACTCTAATCCACTATATTATTTGATTTCTTAAACTCCTTGATCTTTTTTATCTTGATTTTTGAAATTAGGGTTTGCAGAGATTTTAGCAACCATTTTAAAATGATTTTCTTGCATTATGTTGATTAGAGAGCCTATAGTTTCAAATATTAATCCTTAAAGCCCTTATTTCTTCAAGTTCAAACCTTAGATTGCCAAATCTTTGAGTTCTTGGAGAAAGATTGCAAGAGAAAGATTGTGGTGCAGAAAATCAAGGTTGTTGTGCACAGTTTTCAAATTGCTCTACAGATTTCAGATTGTTGTGCAGTATTTGGTGCATTTTCAAGAAAGTGTGTAGAAATTTGATACAATTTCAATAAAGTGTGCAAAATCTTGGTGCAAATTTCAAGATAATGTGCAGTTGATACACATTTTCAAGGATTGGTGCATATTTTCAAGAACAGTGTAGAACATAGCAGTTTATAGATTATGCAAAGTTTATTGTGCTGAAATCAAATCTTGATGCAGAAATAGAACAATAAGTGATTCTTGATCAAATCTTTCTAATCTTGTCACTTTCTTGCAAAGAAGTTGGACAAAGATTTAATCAATTGGAGTAGTATACATCTACACAGATTAGTATAATCTTGATGTATTACAAGTAAAAGAAGCAAGGAAAGTGTTCAGAAAACATTGTTTACCGGATTACAGCATCTTAGCACATTTCCATTAAGAAGATATATAGCATGTTGTTCTATTATAGATCTGAGCATCAATATTATGCAAAGAGCGTGTTGATAATAACTAGTTGATACAAGATTTACAATTTTGAGTGCAGAAATTCAAAAGTTTGTTGATTAACACTATGTTTGCAAATATGGCCCTGCTGAAAATTGAACCCAGTCCATTGGTGTGATCTAGTGTGCCCCATACACCACAGGGTTCTCCTAACTTGCATGCAAGGTTTCTTGATTGTGAAGATTTCCAAGCAATAGAACAAAGTTTGGTTGAGAAGACAAACCATTTGTAGCTTGGATTTTGGCATCATTAAGCCTTGAGTTTCTAGTTCCCTTAAAGGATTTACAGCAAGCTGGGCAACATAGGGATCTTCTAACCAAGCTGGTCAAGGGAGCATCAAAGGATCTTGGCAACATTATAGCAAAGCCTAACATCATCATAAATAACCAAGTAGCTCTTGACAACAACAACAATTCATACAGCCTCTTCATTAAGCTTTTGTAGCTCTTAGACAATGGTTGCAGAGCACCATTGGAGTGTAAACATGGTTTCTTAGTGCAGTTTTGGAAGAGCCTCACTGCCTTGGTATTGGGTTAAAGGTTTAGCCAAGTGCATCATTTAGCAAATAGCTTCATAAGAAAAGGATCCAGTCCCAAAATAGAGGGTTGCAAACATCATTAAAATCTTAAGCAATTTGGAGGCTATCCCAATGTTGCTGGAAATCATAAGACAACTTAATCTTTAATTTAAAAAAAGCAATCCATAAGCTAAACAAAGCCCTATTCAAATTGCACCATCGTAACAACAACAACAATAAAGAACATGAAGTTTATTACCAAAAATAGATGACAGGCCCATATAGCAGTGCTAGAGAAGCTATGCTAAAAGAACTACAATTGACTGTGTGCCTAGAGAGAGACTCTAGCATGAGCATTCTCAACTTATTAATCCAGCTTAACAAGCGATTCAGCAAACGTCTAGTCTTTGCATCGCATGCAGCATTGGTAAGAAACTTTTAAGATAATCCTTTCAGCATTTCACTGCTGTGCAGAGTCCACAATAGCAAACCTGTTGAAAAACCTTCACCAACCATGGCTGCTATTCCTAATGCCCCTCAAGCACAACCCCGTGTACCAGGAAACAGATTTCTGTGCCAATAGTGTAAGATTCCTCCCTCCAGCTTTTGAGGTGTAAAGGTGTAAGAACCTCCCCTTTTGTTCTTGTAATTATTCCCCTCTCTGAAATAGAAGAAAGATCTTGTTTTACCCTGTTTTGACCTAGAGAGAGAAAATATCTAGAGAGAGATAATCTAAAATTGAGATATCTTTGGATATAAAAATCCTCCTAACATCTAAAATGGATTCCCTTGAATCAGAAGTTCAAAATGAACTTTCCAATGTGCACTAGGAATTAATTGAAAATGGTATAAGGGACCTTAGCCTAAGGGTCTACATTTTCAGAAATTTTTGGATTATGGTCCAATTAAGGTTCCAATGAGACAATTGGATTAATCCAAGTGTTGACATGAGATAAATCCAAAGAATAAAATAAAATACCCAAAAATGAGTAAATGCTCATATAAGATGAAGAGTTGACTGAGTACAAGGTTTATTAGTTAAAAATTAAGAGATATTACTAAAAAAATGAGATATTTTGGAGAAATGATGTGTTTTTGACACCTTGGTAAGGAGAGGGGGACCTTTGAGGTAGGTGCCTTCTTCACATGTGTGGAAGGGTTTTTTAATTTAAAAAATTATGATATTTTTATCTCTTCTCTCTCCTGGATCAAACCAAATAAAAAAGGGAGCCAAACTGGTCCAAATCTTGTCTAAATTGAGTCAAACTAAACCTGAAAATTTCTAGAACCCAATTGGACTTGGTTAGTAGCCTCCCTCACCTATAAATAGACCCTCATTCCTTTGTATTTTCATATTAGAGCTATACCATGCCAGTATTATATTAAAATAATCATATTTTCTATTATCCCTTAAATTTTCCTCTCTTGGGAGCTTGGAGCTTCTCTCTCTACAACAACTCTTGGAGTTTCTCTCCTCATCTTGGTGGACCAATTGATTGGTCGGGGGCTTCACTGCTAACAAAGAATCAAGCCAAACTTGGAGATAAGATTGATTTATATGGTTTTTTCAAATTACCTTAATAACTTTCTTCTTCTCAACCCCTCTCAAGCTTGAGAAACTTTCAAAATGATTATTTTAATTCAAATCAAGCTTTCCCTAAAAATATTAATGTTTAATTAAGAGAAAGTTAATCTTTATGCTTATTTGTAATGCTTTCTTTAAGTAAATTCCTCTCTCTAAAAGAATAGCCATCTTTATGGCTAAATCCCTTGGAAAAGGATGCTTCTCAATGATAGTCTCTTAATTCAAAGCTAAACTCTAGGCTTGATGAGCTAGAGAGTAAGAAAATGATATTTTCATAATTTTGTGCTATTAAAATAATGGTAAATTCTTTTAGATTGTTTAAGTAGTTAAAAACTACTTTAATTCATTCTAAATGAGAAATGGATTATTCTAACAATTTGGGAAAAGAGGAATGTTGAAATTAGCTTAATCTAGTGAGATAATCATAGTTATGTTTATAATTATGATTTAAATTCATAGTTTGATTTTAAGTATAAAAGAGGAACTACTATCATATTTTCATTACAAGCTTTTACTCTTTTAGGAAAAATTGAGAATTATCAGTAATAGCAGCGAAGCTATGGCAAAAATTTTAAAAAATAATACATATCTTATTTTTATGCATAATGCTAAAAGAGGACTTCCTACCATATTCTAGGATTGGACATCCTATGCAAAAAGAATTATTTTCATCATATTCATGGGAAATAATATATTTTGTATTTATGCATAAATAATTAATTAAAAGAAAAGATAAATTTTTGGTAAATTTATTTTTATGCAAAAAGAGGAATTCCCATGATATTTGAGATCCAAGTAATTAAATGGTAAAAGAGGAATTTTTGGTATAATTCAAATTATGAGTATTTATCAAAAGTGGAATCTTGAGTATTATTGGGAAATATGGGTAGAATTGATTTTTGTAAATCCCATGAATCTTTTATTCAAAAAGAAGAACATTGAATATATCTTACTTGAGAAATTTGAGAAAGAATGTGAAAATATCCATCGAGAAAACTTGGATAATTCTTATTCAGAAAAGAGAATATGGAATCCCTAAGAGGATCGAGGATCCAATGAGTAAACATAAGTTTAGAATTAATTCTCATTAATGAAACTTAAGGAATGAAAATACAATATGTAAATGCTGTTTCTGAGTTTTTACTATTCAATTCTGATAAGGTTTATTTTCCCTTTTTAAACCTTCAACAACACTCTGATATGTAGATTCAATGAGATCGAGAAAAAGTACCTTTAACTAGGCCAAGCAATTGGCAGAAACTTAGAAAAGTTCTATCAGTATCGAAAGTAGTAAAACGGTACTAAATGTGGATGAGATGTGATGTGATGTAAATGGATGTGGATGTGAATATGAGGAGATGTGGATGAGATGTGATGTGATGTAAATGGATGTGGATATGAATGTGATAAGATGTGATGATATGTGAAAGGATGTGATGTGATGTAAATGGATGAGAATGAGATGTGATGTGATAGATGTGCATGTGAATGAATGGATGGATGTGGATAGATGTGAATGTGAATGAATGGATGGATGTGGATGGAATGAATGAGATGTGATATGGATAGATGTGGATGTGATGTAATGTGGATGGAATGAATGAGATGTGATATGGATAGATGTGGATGTGGATGTGATGTAATGTAATGTGGATGGAATGAATGTGATGTGATGTGGATGGATGTGAACGAGATGTGATAAGATGAGGATGGATGAAACGAGATGTGAATGAATGTGGGATGTAAATGGGTGTGATGGATGTGAATGGATGTGATGACATGTGTGGATGTGGTGAGATGTGAATGTGATGTAATGAGATGTGAATGGATGTGATGTGATGTGGATCTGGTTAGATATGAATGGATGAGATATGATGTGGATAGATGTGATGTGATGTGGACTTGGATAGATGTGAATGGATGTGAAGTGATGTAAATAGATGTGAACGTGATGTGATGATATGTGGATGTGATGTGGATCTGAATGAATGTAGATGGATGTGATGCGATGCGATATGAATGAATGTAGATGGATCTGAATGAATGTAGATGGATGTGATGCGATATGAATGAATGAGATGGATGTGATGCGATATGAATGAATGTAGATGGATCTGAATGAATGTAGATGGATGTGATGCGATATGAATGGATGAGATGCGATATGAATGGATGAGATGTGATATGGATATGTTGTGACGTGATGTGATAAGGATAGATGTGATGAGATGTAATATGATGTGATTGGATAAGAATGGATTAAGACGATGGGAATACATATGACTAGATGTGGAATAAGCAATGTGAATTGATGTAGAAGAATGTGGACTAACGAGAAATGATGTAGAACAATGTGGAAAGATGAGAGTTTGTTAGAAACTGTATTTATGAAATCTGTTTTTAAATGACTGTTTTATGTCAAGAATGTTGGGGAAGCATTTTGACCATCTTGTGAATGGGGTCGTGGGGGAGACCTAAGTGATAAAGTTGCAATAGCTGACAGAGAGTCAATGGAGGACGTCTCGCGTAGCAAGGTCGCGACCGAGGTCTTGACCAACCTTGGTTCGATTTAAATGGTGAGCTTCCGGTACGGTGGATGAGGGACCAAGAAAACGGCCTATGAGTGAAGCGCTAGGTGACCTGCGAAGGAGCCTAGAGGGTGCTGACCATACGGTGCTTGGGTTCTAGGTCACTGAAGATACCCATGCATGCGTCGGAGAAGAAAATGGAACAAGGAGTTAGAGTTGTTTTCTGAACTCGGGCATGGATCTGGTTGATTGGCCTTGATGGTCCTCAACAGATGAGTCCATGGCTCTTTTGTATGGATCTGTTGGTTGATCTTGCTGATCTTCAACAAAGAGTCCATCTGGATTTTCTTGTGTGATTATATTTCCAGGTACTATGAGCTATGAACTATTGAAAAGGCCCCTGAGTGAATAGGTGGTGAGCGTTCTGGTTGCCAATGATGCCATAGGTACACCGATGAAGCAATGATTGGAAATTAGAATTCAAGCTGGATATTTTGGAGGATTATGATCAGTGATACTATGGTTTCATTAAAAGATTGTTTTAAATCTGTGAAACATGCAATTTCATATTGGGTATGTAAGTGGTGTGACTATCTTGAATTTTGCTTGAAGCGCCGGCTAGGGGGCCTGGGAACTCTTTTCCCTGGTACCTGGGGCCAAAACATAACCAAATTCCTAAATGGATCCTATCACTACAGTGGTTGGGCGGTTGGTTAACCCATGGGATTGGATGGGGTTAGGCTGGACTGATGGATCCCTAAAGTAAGACTCAATTATATTAAGTTACAATGGTTGAAGTAAATCCCAGATAGTCCTTGTTCTATGGAAACGAATCAACGACTGTGCCTCTTGATGAGGAAAAAAGCGTTGGTCTCTATGATCCAAGTACAAGTCGCTATGATCCAAGTACAAGTCTCTTCTTTGATCTGACCATGTGACTTACGGGTTCGGTTGGATCAGTTTGGTTAGTTAAGGTTCTTGACTACGCTAGAATAGATTTTTCCAGGTGGAATCGCCTATGTCTGTTGGGTTAGGAAAGTTTTTCCGGACTCGATTTTGAAAGAACCGAGGGATTAGTCTCTTGTCCGGATATCCGTGGGCGAGGCCCCGAGTGGGAGACTCTGCCTGCGTTGCAAGAAGTGCTACTTTCGCTGTTAGCACCTCAGAATTTGTTGCACGAAGGGGGCAGGGATCTTTCAGGTTCCATTGCTAGCAGTGCCTTCAGTGCTTGCTGGGCTAAGACATGCACCATTCCTCTTAACACATCTAAATCCAGGTTGCAACTATAAGGAAAAGCACTGCAAGGGGATGGGGCGACATCACTAAAGTATCATGGGATGTTTGGCACAATGGCAACTACTGCATGGGAGGAAGACCTAAGGTCTCTCTGGAATGGTTAGGTGCCCGGATTGCATCGTCAATGTCCGTTTGGAGGCTTCATTGCACTCTTGCTTCATTTTGTCTCAGCTCAGTAAGATTGCAGGGAAAAGAAAAAAGCACTTTGCAGACCAGCCCTTGGCATGTAGCATTGCAGCGCTCTTGCTTTGTTTTGCTTAGAAGCGGATGCAAAATCCCAAGCGTAGTCATGGCTAGCGTTCACACTCAGTTTCAACTAATCACAGTGCATCGCTCAACCAGACTAGCTTTCTCTTATCATTAGCTAACAGCGGCAATGTTCAAGGCAGCTCATCCATCTCGCAGCACATCGTTTTTTTGGTGGCAGCCAAAATATAGTAGACAAAGCTAGATTCCATATAGTTCCACGTAGCCTGATTAGTGGTGGAGCTCACCTCATCGTTCAACACTTCATTGCCTCTGAGGACTCAGCGCCAGTGCATTTTCAAGATTGTTAAGCACCTCATCGCCAGAACTACTACAACAACAACGAAGGCTAGCATATTTTTTTTAATTAGTAACATGCTAAACAACGAAGCGAGGCAGTGGAGTCCTCCATTGTTTAAGTCCAAAGCTGAGGGCCGCGTAGGTGCAAGCCACATCGCTCATAACCATAGCGTGAGTGGATTGCTCAATGAAGAGTGAGATAAAGGCTGTGTAGCAGTATCCTCTGTCTCACATCCTTGAGGAGGGCTCACCACACACATTCAAAAGGAAGGTTCAAGCTCTAGTGTGAACACTTGTGTGCCCATATGTGCCCTCGCTATTCTATCAGTATAGATGTTTCTATTTCTCCTAGTTGTGGACATGGCAGCCACACCACAAGAAATTGAAAGCGCATCAACGACACGAATAGCAATGCAATGCCTACAGGTCTTTCACATTCTTTTTTGAGTGAGCACCCTACAAGGGCTACACTACCACAATGTCTACAATAACACAAGCCCTAACCATCACTAAGCTTAGAATAGCTCTAGGTATCATTGGGAAGGGCAATAGAATAGGTGAGAGTGCAGAGTGGAGAAAGAGAGAAAGTGCATGTGTGAGAAGGAGAACAACAATGAAAAAATAAAAGTTGAAGATACCCTTAGGGTTTTCTATTTTTCTTTTCACATTTCCCCACCTTCCACACCATTCTAACTTTGTCCAACCCATTTCTTTGGCCCATACTCCAATTGCCCACACCTCTTCACATTTCTTTCTTTACCCATTTACATGGTTGTGCAGCCACCTACAATTAGGTCATTCCACATGCATTGTGATGTGGAGGGTGTTCACGTGCGCCTGACAAATTGGGTGATTTAGTGTCAATTTAGTGTTTTTTTGGACGTTCATGTGCATTTTTTTGGACGTTCATGTGCATTTTTTTTGCATTTTGGGCATTCACGCATACATTTTTGGCCGTTTGGTGCATTTTGGGCATTCACGCACACATTTTTGGCCATTTGGTGTATTTTGGGTGTTCACACATGCATCTTGGCCCTTGTTCATGCATGAGTGGTCATTTTGAGCATTTTGTTCATTGTTTTGACCTTTGTTCACGTGCGGGTGGCCATTTGAGCATATTAGTGCTTTTTCCACATGCTGTGTTGCATTCTTGTGTACTTTTGGGGTTTTTTTTTGTAACTCTCGAGCATTAGCAGACAACATGGGGATCCATTACTACTTCTACCCCGCCTACGATCGTCGTGCTACCCACCATCACCGTCGATGACATCCATTATTATGATTCCATCCTAGACGCTGATCGCATGGCATCCGCTTGTATAATATTACTTTGGCTCTATGCCCGTCATCTTGATTTACCATTTCATGTGAGGAGATGCATATCATTTGCCAAGTTCATACATACATTTGACACATCATGGCTTTGACCTCTAGATTCTTCTTCACCGACATCATACTATGATGACACATCATATTCATGTCACATATGGATGTTTGAGCTTCAGTTGTTGTTGCCTAGCTAGTTTAGACACTTATTTGATGAGGAGGACATTTTTGCCAGAAGGTCTAGGTGTTCTACACATGGTGATTTTGTTGAGGATCTTTTTATGGATGGTTTAACTTTCATGGGATGATGTATGTGGGGATTTGATTGAATGCCCTACACTCGTGAGCAGAGATGACTATATACCTGAGGATGGGTATCATGATGACATGCATTCAGTGGGTGATGATGTGGCTAGTTATGATGATTATCATGTTAATGATGATATTGATGTTAACACGTGTACACATGGTGATGATCATACACATACACATGATGATATTGATGTATCACACACACATACACATGATGATAGTGATGTATTGCACACACATACACATGATGGTAGTGATACACGTGTACATGATGCCACCGACACATATGCACATGATGATGACGTATGTGATAGTGATAGAGCGAGGGTGATGTGTGTGAGTTAGATTATGTGGGCATAATCTTAAGGGTAGAGATTGCAGCAAGCATACCGAGCATCGACACTTCTATGCCTATCATCTTTCCTACGGATCATGAGGATAGTGTGCATTTGATTAGTGCTGTATCCATTAGTACACTTGATGATAGTGATACTTCGCATATACGAGTCATGGAGACACCTATGAGCATAGGTCTGAGTTACTAGTGTTAGATGCATCAAGCTATTCTTTTAAGATTTCTATTTGTGGAGATATCGTTGATAGGACTACTACTCCTAGTGTTCACAACATTCTTGGCACTATTCGTGTGGATAGAGTTCATATATTTGAGCTGTCAAGTATAGTGCATGAGAGTAGTGATGATTTCATTGATGTGAGACACCGTAGTAGGATTATGCATATTGATCATTTTCATAGTAGATCATATGGCATAGATCTTGAGAGATTTGCATTTGATCTAGGCATCTCCTTAGATCCTATATTATTGGAGATAGATTTATCATGGGGTTTAGGTCACATAAGGGCATCATTGATGGAGATAGACCATGTTTATGAGGATGACCTTGGAGGCCTTAGGGATGCCATAGATGATGACTTAGGAGATGATACCATTTATCTTTCATGTGAGGATACCTCTTTATTTTTCAGTGATGATGCTAATGATTATATTGATATCTTATATCATCGTACACACATAGATGATGACTTAGGAGATGATACCATTTATCTTTCATGTGAGGATACCTCTTTATTTTTCAGTGATGATGCTAATGATTATATTGATATCTTATATCATCGTACACACATAGAGGGTTTTGCACATGAGGAGGTAGTGTATGGTTTGGCTCATGCCCATATACCTATTGAAGTAGTGGATCATGTCTTTGACATTTTGAGTGATAGTACATGGGATGACAGCATTGGTTCACTTTTATCCTCACATGATGCCGACCTTGAGATATGTTCTTTTGGCTCCTATAGATGTCAACACGAGCCTATGTTCTTTGGAGCTAGGACATTTTCCTTTGGATGCATTCTTTGTCATTTGAGGAGCATAGTTTTTGGATATGTGGCTCGACATTCAAATGCATTTATGAAATATTTCATTCTTGGCCTACACGATGATTCTTTTGTGCCAAGACCATTTGACAGGAGTTTTGAGCTTTTTCGATGATACCTTTCATGCCAGATTTACACTGCGATCGTGAGGATGGGCTTACGAGTTTTCCTTTTGATCCTAGAGCTACTATTTCTTTGGAGTTGAGCTTTTCTTTTGATCCAAGAGCTACTACCATCTCAGCTTCAATGGTTCAGGATGTATATCATACATATCCTTTTGATTCTGAAGGATACTCGACTAGCTTCGTCATCGACAATGGTTCCTTATCCTCTCTACTTACACCAGATTATCATGGGACCATTGCCTTGGATTTTGCATGCCTCGGATTTCCTTTCGATCCATGTGATTACATAGATAGCCTCATCATCCAACGGGAGCCCTTTATCCTTTCCATTTGACCCTGGGAGTCATATGATTCATGTATAGGTCTTCCGGTACATCAACGTTCAGTTATGGATGTGATTTTTGGCTTTTGTACATAGCCATTTGTATATGTCTTTTCTTTGGGCATGACCACCCTTCAATTTCGAGGACGAAATCATTGTAAGAGGGGATGGTTTGTTATGAAGTAGATTTCATTGCATATGCACGCGGCCTAGGCACTTGGGCTTAGGGACATTACATGTGTACTTTCAGGAGGCCTTGGGCTATATTAGGTATAGGGCTCATGGACATTGTACCCTTTTTTATCATTATACTTTCATGAGTACACTTACTCTTTGGAGCTCTAGGCTTCCATGGTGAACTTCTCCCTCTTGAGAAGCTATGTGTGTACTCCATTATGAGTGCAATAGGTGCTACTCCCTATGATGAGTGGGTCATGTGTGTACTCCAATCCCCTAGGTTTCCTTCATTGCATAAAAGATATGGTAAGAATTCAATTTTCACTTCAATACTATATTATTTTACAATAAATTTATGATAAGTTAACATTTTATGACTTTCGTTTCCAATAGAAAATGGAGACATTGTTTATCTTCATCATGCAATGAAAATCTTCATCATTTGATCTATAAAAGATTTGGTATCAACTTTCACTTTAATACTATATTTATTTTTACAGTAAAACTATGATAAGCTGACATTTTATGACTTCTGCTTACACCCATAAAAAGTGCAAGGCTAAAGAGGAAGACAAACAATGGGTGCCGGTGCCAACAAAGAAGGTCTAAAAAATAAACTGCTCGCAAAGAAGAGGAAACTGTGTGGAGGCCAAGAAAGAAGACCTCAAAAGAAGTGTAAGAACACAAAGATGAGTCAAATGCAGAGGAAGATGATGACGAGGTTGAGACATACCAAAATTTTATGAAATTACTTCAACCATCTTCGAATTGATCTTATACAAAACACCATTAATCATCTGACGGTACGCAAACACATTTGCGTATGACAAATGTAAGTTAAAGTAAGGGTGTTATGATCAATTATAATAAGTATAGACCACTTTTTTGAACATGTGAAGAAATCAACTTCCCTACCTCCTATTCCACTTTATTACCTAGTTAGTAACCCTGCTGCACAATAAGAAGGGTTCACTCTAGGTACTAAAGGTTATGTGTGGAGTATTTCAAAAATAGATATGTTAGGGGTAGGACAAATTTTATTTGCTCTCTCAAATCATCGAAGTATCCTATTAGAGAGGTACTAAATATAGACAAGGATAGCTAGGATGACATATGGAAAGCAAAGAATGCAGAATTTGAAGATCAAATACGAGAATTTGATTGGGTTTTCCTATTTGAGAAGATGCTATACATTTGGGATGGTATTTCCCATCTTGTAGCATGGATGGAGGAGATAAATAGAGGTAGGTTCTTCTAATATTCATACTCTATTGAGATTAACTAATTGATTAAGTTCTAATAAATAAAGATAGTGTCTTCTCAGCATTTAAATAGAAAGCAAAGTACCACCCTTGTGTGGATATGATTTTCTTGGACATAGAGGAAGAGAATGAGGGAGAGGTTCTCTCACTTATTGCTAAACTGAATTGGTATGCTGTTGTTTGTTTGTAATCTATTTCATTACTATTGTTATTTATTGATTCATTTTTCGCAACTCAAGTAAGGCCACTTTTACAGGATAAACGAGGTAAACATTCCCTCAACACCCATTATCAAGATCTGTCTTATTCGAGCACTGTGGATAGTAAATAAGGAAACCATACTGATGCATGGTCGGAGTTTAAATAATCAGTGGGTGTGCAGAGGTTTTTACAGAAGCAGAAACGAAGGGCCGACCTTCTTAGTATAATTGTCCTCTTTTGATCATGGCACAAATCATATTTTAGGTAATGATATGATAATTTCTAATGTATAAAATTATATAGAAATGCAAGGTAAACATACTTAATACGTATTGCTCAACTTGTAGGATGCATTAGGCAAAATATAGACTCTCATTTTTGCCCCTTAAGGATTTCCACACCTCCTCTCTCTATAAAAATGGGCTCATGCACTTCACCATGAGCTAGAGAGGAGGTGTGGAAATCTTTAAGGGGCAAAAATGAGTGTCCATATTTCACCTACTTATGAGTACCTTTCTTCCACTAGAGAGATAGAAATATTAAAGGATTCTATTAACAATGAAGAAATTTGAAGATAGGTGGAGGAAAGCGTACTACAAAAATGATCCCACTATGAAGATGCATACACGAAAACTAGCTATGGTAGCAAACCCTGAAATAGGGAAAGATTGGTTTAGGTAAAGTCTCTCGTTTTATGTGATAAATGTACATTAATTTTAACATTTAAACTTGTATTAATGTGATACTTGAGTGATGATGTAGTCTCGTAGCTCAAATTAACTGGGATGAGAAGCCAAATTGCATCAATAAGGAGTGACTCTATACCGTAGCTACGTGCACATTGCCTAAAGAGCATAAAGTTAGTATTTTGTTGATAATGGTGTCTGATAAGAAGAAGAGGCTATAATTATTGAAACTTCTAGAATTTTGTAAGATGTTAACTATGCTATATCTTGTTTACCTACATTTGCAGTGTATGAGGTACGATCCAATGCTCATTGAATTTTATTTTTGCTTGCAATGAGCACTGATTAATGGCATGTCTAGTTGAAAACTAAGGTTATGTGGCATCAAATTATGGAGTACGGCATGAAGCTCATCACAGAAATAGAGGATGTTTACAAGGTAAGGTTTTCCCAATCATACACAATGGACACCGTGGAGCTAAAACGCTTGCAGTATGGAAGCTATAATGCTTGCATTGTGCAAGCTTGCTTAAGGAGTGTGTTGGAAAATTTAAAAAATGTTGAACAGCATCCTTGGGTTAAACTTGCCACCAACAAACGAGCTGTGTTTAGGTGTGTGTGCGAATTTATATTATCATCACATTGAAAAAAATGCATAATCATTTCCTCGTATAATAACATGCTGACATTAACAGATGGATATGCAAATACATTAACACAAAGAAGCATACAACATATGCCACCTATTATAAAGGAATGGCGGGTTCTTGATCACGAAAACACCATGTACACACTGGGATCAAAATATAGATATGTGGGATATAACTATATATATAACTTGTCCAACTGTTCCTCAACTACCCCGAGGATGAGTATCCAAAAGATAAGAAAAAATATATATATCTACAAGAATTGTCAAAAAAACAGGCAAAAGTGGTAAGTTATATTTTAACAATTTATTGTATTGGTTAAACAACACGGAATTACAATTTGGGGTTTTATGAAACAAGCTACCTTTGTGTATCTTAAATTAGACATTGCTATCTTATGCAAAGGGAAAATTGCTAAGGAGTCTGCAGTTCTTGGAGACAAAGGTAAAGATAAGTTAAATTTGAGTGATGAGGAAGAGGAAGAAGACGAGGAAGATGCCAAGGATCAAGACAATGAGGAAAAGGCTATGGCTAGCGACGAGTATGAATCAGATGATGATGGTAGTGATGGCAACCCACCATCTCCCTCTTAGCACATAGCACCACATGAATCATAGATCCCTACTCAAGCAAGAGAAAAACTTCAACATTTCTTACTCATAGTCTCGATAACATTATTATAAGCAAGAATAATAGTCAATAATAATTTTTTGTATACAAAGAAGTAAATACTTAGGTGTGCGAAGGGATAAACCTCCTATGGCTCCATTATGAGTGAAGCTACTTTCATCATTGAATCCTTTGACACCAATCAAGTTCAACATCCTAGGTGTTCACATGAAAACTTCGACAATTGGCCCATAAGCTGTAAGAACATTTGCTAAATCATTTTTAACACGACGGATATCAGTAGTAGGAAGAAACAAATGAGCGAAGTCAACAAATTAACAATTATTTATGTTGTAGAAGGTAATTGATCTCAACAAGCAATATCTACATAATTGACATTTTTCATCTAAATTTCATATATGATTTCTAATATATAATATACATCCTAGATGTCCTAGCCTCTTATCTACAAAATATATCCATCGATGTAGAGGTAGGTGTAAGCATGTCGAACCAACCATGTATGGTTAAGAATGTTTATTGATGTACAGTAGATTCATATAATGTATAGAAAATCCACCAAAAGTTAATTGTTCATAGAGGAAGGCCAACATACACTATACATTGGTAGTGAAACTGTTTTGCTAGGAATTGACCATATCATAAAAAATTGAAGGCAATTAAGTGATGTTTACAAGCATGGATATTATGCATACAAGGTAATTAAGTGAAATTTACAAGCATGGATATTGTGCATACATAATCAACATGCTTGGCACTAGGATCTTTATTTAAAATGTGCAAAATCCTTTTGAATGCTTACTTAAGCATTTACACATACATAATCAACATGCTTGGCATTATGAATTGTTTTTAAATCTGCAAAAATCCTTTGAAGATGGATCATGATGAAAGTGTAGACTTACAACATTTTGAGAATGATGTAGCCTCAATATGACGATGAATAATATTTATTGCCTATCGTGTCTTTAATCATTTAAGCTATTCAAGATAATGATCTACCATGTCTTCGCTAAAACTAGTGTACCTCTAGTGCAATGTTTATTTTGATATGTTTTAAAGAATTGAGATCAATTATAATCTAGTGGAATGTTTATTTTTATATACGTTGCGATATTGAAAAAAAGTAAGATTATGATATAAAATTTAAATCTTGTGCTTCATTAGCTAATACCTAAACTAAACATTTCTTAAAACCCTCTTGATTATTAAAAGGCTAATTCAAAGCTAGGAGCACCTATTTGGCTATTTTTATATCCTTTCATGAGTGACTGACTAGTTAAGGGCTCTAGTATGTCCCTAGTATATAGGCATCCATTTCTCATACCACAAAGAGAATTATCTACTTCAAAACTTGTAAGAACTAAAAGAAGGTTGTAAAATTTGTGCTCATGTGTCCCCATTTATATGATATGAAAATGCAAATAAAGGTTGTGAAATATGTGCTCATGTGTCTCCATTTCTATGATATGAAATGCAAAAACCAAAACATTTACTTGATATCAAGTTTATGCTCTTAGCCTCTTAGTATATGATATGAAACAAAAAAAGGAGAGTAATTTTTGATATCAAGTTTGTGCCCTTCATATGCATATAAAGTTTGTGCCCTTCATATGCATACATTGTATATGCATCATTGAGACCAAATGTTTCATTGTCTTTTATTTGTATCACTATATTAAGATTTATTAACATGCATACATGGACAAGCCTTTTCTTTTCGATTGTTTTGAGATAAAATTCAATATTTGTGTTTATCTTGTCTCATTAGATTGAGATAAAACTCATTTATCAAAATTTGGTGTTTATCTTGTGTGATTAGATTGGGAGGTCCCTTAATAGGTAGGTTTGTATAGGTAGAATATATAAAGCAGTGAGATCTTCTTTAGTTTTGTGTGTGTCAAACTCTATTTTCTTTCTTAGACATATAGTCATGACCTCTTTTAAGCAATGCCCATGTGATTTCTTCTTATGTCTATCAACACATCTTGGTGCTTCATTCAACCTACCTTGTCATGTTTGTGCATCTATTGGTCATGTTACCTCGTGTACGACCTTCCTTGGCCCTAGGTAGCTGGTTTTAAAGTAAGTCACTTGCCATTTAAACGATGGGTATTCCCATGCAAGTAACAAAAATGAATCGTCTAAATTTGTGCTAGGCTTAGAGATTATGATAGATGGCCATTTGATGCAAGTAACAAAAATGAACCATCTATATTTGTGCTAGGTTTAGACATTATTTTAAAAGGGTGTGTACACACTTATAATGGATGCTCAAAATGATAAAAATGTGACGATGGGTGTTGGAGGAACTTAAAAGATGGGAAATATTGCCCATCCACATAGTAGCCTCCTGTGTTGGAGGAACTTAAAAGATGGGAAATATTGCCCATCCACATAGTAGCCTCCCCAATCATTGTGTCTTGATACGATAATACCCTATTCTCAAAACCCTTTTTGTAATGTTCCATTCTACACATGTAAGAAGGCTATCTCTTTCATGGATATGTGGGCCCTCTTGGGTGAAAAACACTTTGATAAGGTCCACACCTTTATCTTACCACACACATGGGGCATGTCAATAGTCATCATATAGTAACATGCGACTCCATTTAATCCTTTTATTAATAAGGAAAGAGACATATTTCTTTTCAAGATATTTTTGTTGTCTTAAAGCTTTTGATTTAACTTGATGCAAAGGAAAATTGTTGTCTTATAGCTTTTGACTTAAACTCAATGCAAAGGAAAATTGCCACACCTGTGAGAGAGAGAGAGAGAGAGAGAGAGAGAGAGAGAGAGAGAGAGAGAGAGAGAGAGTACATCACCTGGCGGCGGCTATGTGGCCATTTGTAAATTAATTTTTGGTAATATATCACATGCCCCACTCCTTTGTGTTTGTGTTTGTGCACGTGTGTGTGTGTGTGTTGAGAGAGAGAGAGAGAGAGAGAGAGAGAGAGAGAGAGAGAGATACTCAAGGCTTACCAAAAGGCCCTTGGAGAAAATAGATGGTCTTGATAGATGGCCTTGAGTGTTAAGCATGCCCAGCTGGGTTTTGGTGCTTGGTAGGGCACACAATGTACACCAATATATATATTGCAATAATCAGATAGTAGTATGGTATAAGGGAATATATATTGTCTTCTTTATACATAAGGGGCTCCTGTGTAAATGTGCTCCAATTGGAGGACGCCTTACTTCATCCTCACTTCTAAATTAAAGGCATTTAGCCTCCACTGCCTCCAGCTTGTCTCACCCACCTCTTCAGTGTCTGTTTCTCTCGGAACACACTGTCTGCATAGTCTTTTTTTTTGCAGATCTAACTCACAGCTCGCGCAGCACTGTAGCTTTCAAGAAGAGGGAGCCGCCTGTTGAATCGAGTTTTTGAGCCGAAAAAAACCCTAATCGACTTTCAGGTATTTCAATCTTTATATTTTTTGATCGCTGTGCTTTATATGTTGCATCTTTGTTGCGTAAGCGGTCCTAGCCAAGTCACAGTTCATTCCGAAACCCTAACCCTAGCAAAGCAATCTTGCCTTGCTTCACCCCAGTATCCTAGCCTTAGATAGATTTCGATCTTTGGATGCTTCATTACAAAACCCTTCCCATAGTAACTCTCACCTTACCTCTAGCTCTTGTGCCTTAAACCCTAGCTAAACCTTACAGCAAGCACCTTGGCATTAGAATCCCGCATCTAACTTCTTATTTAGATTCATTTCAATTGTTGATCTCACATGTTGCATCCCTAACTTTAGACATTGTATCAGGCCTTAATCTTCATTCAAATATTCAGAATCCCTAACCCCAGATATGGAGATGGATGCGAACAACCAGGTGTCTGCTGCCGCAGAAAGCCAAATCAATACCCTTCTTGGTCCTGATGCATCACCATTTGAAGCTTTAATTGCTCAGCTCATGAGTCCACGCAATGAAGATCGGGGCCAGGCCGAGCAGCTCTTCAACCTCTGCCGGGCTCGGCACCTTGACACTTTCCTCCTGAAGTTGGTCTACACAGTCCGATATTCTTCCTCACCCGATATCCGCTCTATGGCCGCAGTACTTGTCCGCAAACAGCTTGGATCGTGGTCCCAGCTGAATCTGCAAACACAGGCTTCTGTTAAAGAGCAGCTTCTATATTGTGTCCAACAAGAAGAAGGCCAGAGTGTTGTCAAGAAGCTTTGTGACACGGTTGCTGAAGTGGCAGGTAACCTGTCTGAGGATGCCCCATGGCTAGAGCTTCTGCCATTCTTATTCCAATGCGTTAACTCCAATCTGAGCCGCCTGAAAGTGAGCGCTTTGCTCATCTTTGGGCAGCTGGCTCAACACATGGGGCCTCAGTTGCAGCCTCACTTGCCCACACTACACGCCTTGTTTCAGCAGACTTTGTCACCATCTATGCCGAATGATGTTAGAATTGCTGCTTTGCGTGCCACGGCAAATTTTGTTCAAACCCTGGAGGATGCACGTGATCGTGATGTGTTTCAAGATCTTCTACCAGCGATGATGCAGACTATAACTCAAGCTTTGGAGATGCATGAGGAAGCCACAGCGCAGGAGGCACTTGAGATGTTGATTGAAATTGCTGGTTCTGAACCTCGGTTTTTAAGGAAACAGCTAGTGGAGGTTGTTGGCAGCATTTTGCAGATAGCAGAAGCAGAGGGGTTGGAGGAGGGTACACAGCATTTAGCAGTGGAGTTTATGATCACACTCACAGAAGCTCGAGAAAGAGCTCCTGGGATGATGCGGAAGCTGCCTCACTTTATAGGGAAGCTCTTCTCTATTTTGATGAAAATGCTGACAGACATAGATGATGATCTTGCTTGGCACAGTGCAGAAGCAGAAGATGAGGATGCTGGGGAGAGTAGTAACTATGAGATGGCTCAGGAATCCTTGGATCGCTTGGCGATTTCAATGGGTGGCAGTACTGTGTTGCCTGCAGCTTCTGAGTTGTTGCCTGTTTACATTTCAGATCAGGATTGGAGGAAGCGCCATGCAGCTTTGATTGCTCTGGCTCAGATTGCGGAAGGATGTGCGAAGGTGGGTTAGGTTTTTTATTAGGTGAACCGACCCAGGAGTCTTTCTGCATGTGCCTGATGAATTGTATTTATTTCAGATCATGACCAAGAGCCTGGAGCCTGTTATAAATATGGTACTGAATTCTTTTCAAGATCCTCATCCTAAGGTGCGCTGGGCAGCCATCAATGCCATCGGGCAGCTTTCCACTGATCTTGGTCCCGATTTGCAAGAGCAATTTCACCAAAAGGTGTTGCCTGCAATAGTTGGAGCAATGGACGATTTTCAAAATGCAAGAGTGCAGGTATTAGTTGTGGTCATACTTGTTTGCATTGATGGCTGATATGATATAAAATGATATCTTTCTGTGTATGTTTAAGGCCCATGCTGCTGCTGCAGTTCTTAATTTCAGTGAGAGCTGCAGTCCGGAGTTATTGATCCCCTACCTCGATGGGGTTGTGGGCAAGCTGCTTTTGCTGCTGCAAGTCAGTACCATTCTTTTCACATTTATGTGGAAATTTTGTATTCAGAGTGGTTTGAGTGCTTGATGTAAGCTAAGTTCGTATGGTTGTACTTTTGCGTAACTCAGAGCGGCAAGCGAATGGTGCAAGAAGGAGCATTGACAGCTTTAGCTTCTGTTGCCGATTCATCACAGGTGCTTTCATTGTCTTGTTCTTCACTCATACTCCTTTGGAAAGTATTTTGACCTTGTTTGTTGAGAAGAGGTTAACATTAAATACTTTTAAACACAGGGTCCTGATGTATAGAATTGTGTAATTGGTACCAGTGATGTTTCTTGGTTGGTATCAGTTTGTGCCTAATGTAAGCTTTATGCTTATTTTGCAATGGTTTAGGTGAACTTTCAAGTTTACTATGATGGTGTTATGCCGTATCTGAAGGCCATTCTAGTCAATGCAACTGATAAGTCAAACAGGATGCTCAGAGCAAAGGCCATAGAATGCATCAGCCTGGTGGGAATGGCTGTAGGCAAAGAGAAGTTTGGACAGGATGCGAAGCAGGTGTGCTCTCTTGTAGCCTCTTAATCATGCTTCTCATGCGTCTTCAAACACATGGTAATGCATTTTTGCTGACAAGTTGTGTTTTTGATTAAGGTTATGGAGGTGCTTATGAATTTGCAAGGAGCTCGTTTGGATGATGATGATCCTACTACCAGCTATATGCTTCAGGTACTGGCAACTGCAGAGCTTTTGGTGGGTTTTGAGTATGCTAGTTTTTTTGCAAGGTATTTAGCTTTTGGGTGTACCTATAGATAATTTGTTCTAGTGTGTATGATCAAATCTTAAGTGTTCGATGCTTACTCAGCTAGCTAATGAGGGCCTTAACTATTAGTTGTGAATGGTCTAGGCATGGGCGCGTTTATGCAAATGCTTGGGTCAAGATTTTCTGCCCTACATGAGCATTGTTATGCCTCCATTACTGCATTCTGCCCAGCTCAAACCAGATGTAATGATCACAGATGCAGATGATTCTGACGATGATATCGAGTCAGATGATGGAAGGTACCAGGGTTCTATGTACTGAAAAAATCTCTTCAATGTTAAAGATTTTGTGAGGCTTTTTGTTGAGGTTTTGCTTTGTACTGAGTTGGTATTGTTCAGTGTGGAGACCATCACAATCGGGGATAAACGAATTGGTATTCGAACAAGCTTTTTAGAAGAGAAGGCCACTGCATGCAACATGCTGTGTTGCTATGCAGATGAGCTGAAGGAGGGATTTTACCCCTGGATCGATCAGGTCGATGGCTATTCATTGCTTGTCCCTAACATTAAGCTCCATATTCAGTGGGTTTGGACTTGTGAAGTGCTTATGCCATTACGTGGTGTGCATAGGTTGCACCTGTTTTAGTGCCTTTGTTGAAGTTCTACTTTCATGAGGAAGTTCGCAAGGCTGCAGTATCAGGTGACTGCCTTAAGTGTCTACAGCTGGTTGAGGGTATGTTGTGAAGTTTTGGTGGTTAATCAGTGAGGTTTTTCTGTCAGCCATGCCGGAATTGTTACGGGCGGCAAAACTTGCCATTGAGAAGGGTCAAGCCCCAGGACGGGATGAATCTTATTTAAAGCAGTTGGCAGATTACATCATTCCTGCCCTTGTTGAAGCCCTGCACAAGGTTGTCATTTGCATTCTGTCCCCATATTGCGTTTGAATCTCCATGGATTGTGGCCTTTCGTTGTGTCATAGATACATAACATCTGTTGGCTCTCAAGCTGGTTGCAAATGCAGGAACCGGAAACTGAAGTTTTGGTGGATATGCTTGAGTCGCTGAATGAGTCTGTTCAGGTCTGCTGCTGTACTGCTTGTGTGGATAGAAATCACTACATTTTTCTTTTCTTCGATAAATATTTTTGACATGCCGGGAAGGTTCAAGGCAAAGTAATGTGGGAAACAGTTGGATTTTCGATTTTTCTACTATCTCTCATGATGGGTATCCTGTTTGGATTTACAGACTGTTGGGACCCTGGTTGAATCAGCACAGATAAAGATCATGGTGGATGAGTTCAAGCAGGTGCTTACAGCCAGCAGCACTCGTAAGAAAGAAAGGGTGGAGCGAAGTCATTCGGAAGATTTTGATGCTGAGGAAGGTGAACTCCTCCAAGAAGAGAACGAACAAGAGGAGGAGATTTTTGACCAGGCATGTGAATGAGAGATCTGTTATATTGGTATCTTTTATGTTATAGTCATTGCTGCAATGGCTATCCTGTAGGGATAGTTTGTTCTGAATCATGATGTCTTTGGCTCTTGGCAATTCACAGATTGGAGAGTGCATTGGGACCCTGTTAAAAACATTTAAGGCATCCTTTCTTCCCTTATTCGAAGAGCTACTGCCTTTCATTACGCCAATGCTGGTATGCTGAGCTCAATACTGTGTGTGTTGAATTATCAGTTAGTGATTAGCTTGTGCCAGGGATTCATTAAGCAAGAAGACATCATACTGATGTATATCTAGAATGCTGTAAAGTGTAGTGGAGAATGTGGTCTTGAAAATTGTCTGACATATGTATATATACACACGTAAATGTATGTACAGAGTGCACTCATCAGCATGCACGCGCACATACAT